>NC_082388.1:25312558-25322558 GCF_031168955.1 Gadus macrocephalus
GTTGTGATGTCACTAGTGCTCCTGGTTGTGATGTCATTAGCGGCCCTGGTTGTGATGTCATTAGCGGCCCTGGTTGTGATGTCACTAGGTGCTCCTGGGTTGTGATGTCATTAGCGGCCCTGGTTGTGATGTCATTAGCGGCCCTGGTTGTGATGTCACTAGCGCTCTGGTTGTGATGTCACTAGCGCCTGGGGGTAGCGGCCTGGTGTGATGTCACTAGCGGCCCTGGTTGTGATGTCACTAGCGGCCCTGGTTGTGATGTCACTAGCGGCCCTGGTTGTGATGTCACTTAGCGGCCCTGGTTGTGATGTCATTAGCGGCCCTGGTTGTGATGTCATTAGCGGCCCTGGTTGTGATGTCACTAGTGCTCCTGGTTGTGATGTCATTAGCGGCCCTGGTTGTGATGTCATTAGCGGCCCTGGTTGTGATGTCACTAGCGGCCCTGGTTGTGATCATTGACCCTGGCGCTCCTGGTTGTGATGTCACTGACCCTGGCGCTCCTGGTTCCAGGCTGGAGTCCCCGACGCGCTCCCTGATCATGGAGGCTCCGAAGGGCGTCCAGATCCTGGCGGAGGCGGGAGACATCCAGGCCTCCTGCAGAACGAACTACGCCTGGAGTCCAAGGACGGAGAGGTGGGGGGACCCCTCTCTCTCATCTCTCACCCTCTCACACTCTCTCCTTCTCTCCATCTCTTATTTCTCACAACTCGCTCACTCTCTCACCAGTTTCTCCTTCTCTCACTCTTTCACCACTCACTCCATCTCTTAACTCCCACAACTCTCTCACTCTCGTCACCTTCTCCTCACCTCTTTCAGCACTCACTCCATCTCTTAATCTCCCCACAACTCTCTCACTCTCTCACCAGTTTCTCTCTCACTCTTCACCACTCACTCCATCTCTTAATCTCTCACAACTCACTCTCACCAGTTTTCCTTCTCTTACTCACACCAATCAATGTCTCTCACTCTCTCACCATCCCCCATCTCTCACCACTCTCTCAATCTCTCACTCTCTCACCCTCTCCCAACTCCATCCTCACTCTCTCCCCACTCCCCCATCTCTCACACTCACTCCCCACTCTCTCACTCTCTCCCACTCTCTCCCTCTCTCACTCTCTCACCCCTCTCCCACCTCTCACCTCTCACCACTCTCTCTCATCTCTCCCATCTCTCCCATCTCTCACACCCTCTCCCATCTCTCTCACCACTCTCTCACTCTCCCCCACTCTCCCACTCCTCACTCTCTCCCTCTCTCTCCATCTCTCCTCTCTCACTCTCTCCCTCTCTCCCACACTCTCGCCCCCTCTCCCCACTCCCACTCTCTCCCCACTCTCCCCACTCTCTCACTCTCTCCCCACTCCCCCATCTCTCACTCTCTCCCCACTCTCTCCTTCTCTCACTCTCTCACCTCTCCCTCACTCTCTCCCCACTCTCTCCTTCTCTCACTCTCTCACCTCTCTCCCCATCTCTCACTCTCTCCCCACTCTCTCCTTCTCTCACTCTCTCACCTCCTCTCCCCACCTCTCACCTCTCACCACTCTCTCCTTCTCTCACTCTCTCATCATTCTCTCCCCATCTCTCCCCTCTCTCACTACCCTCTCCATATCTCTCTCACCACTCTCTCACTCTCTCCCCACTCTCCCCATCGCTCACTCTCTCCCCACTCTCTCCTTCTCTCACTCTCTCACCCCTCTCCCCGCCTCTCTCCCCTCACCTTCCTGTGCTCTGCCCTCTGTGTCAGATCTCTCTGGACGCCACGAGGATCCGCCTGCTGGGTCTGCTGGACGGGAAGGCCTCGTCCTCGTCCTCCTCCTCGGGCACCAGGCAGACGGTGTACGAGGTCTGCGTCTGCCCCAACGGGCGCCTCTTCCTCTCCCAGGCCGGCACCGGCTCCACCTGCCACATCAGCCCGAGCGTCTGCCTCTAGACCCCCCCCAACACCAACACACTGACCCCCAAACACACTCACCAGAACCCCCAAACACTACACACTGAACCCCACAACACACACTCACCAGAACCCCCAAACACCAGACACTGAACCCCACAACACACACTCACCAGAACCCCCAAATACAACACATTGAACCCCAAACACACACTCACCAGAACCCCCAAATACTACACATTGAACCCCAAACACACACTCACCAGAACCCCCAAATACAACACATTGAACCCCAAACACACACTCACCAGAACCCCCAAATACTACGCACGACCCAAAACACACACCCACCAGAAACCCCAAATACTACACACTGAACCCCAAAACACACCAACTAGAACCCCAAACACAAACAGTGTACCCCAAACACACACTAATTAGACCCCACACACTGAACCCCAACACACAAACTAACCAGAACCCCAAAACACCACACACTGAACCCCAAACACAAACAGTGACCCCCAAACACACACCGCCTAGACCCCCCAGAAACCTTCACACTGAACCCCACAACACACACCAACAAACTGTACCCCCAAACACACACCGCCTAGACCCCCCAAACACCAACCACTGAACCCCAAAACACACTCCTACACACTGAACCCCAAAACACACTGAAACCCAAAACACACTCCTGCACACTGAACCCCAAAACACACACCAACACACTGAAACCCAAAACACACACCAACAAACTGTACCCCCAAACACACACCGCCTAGACCCCCCAAACACCAACCACTGAACCCCAAAACATACTCCTACACACTGAACCCCAAAACACACTGAAACCCAAAACACACTCCTGCACACTGAACCCCAAAACACACACCAACACACTGAAACCCAAAACACACACGAACAAACTGAAACCCAAAACACACACGAACAAACTGAACCCCAAAACACACACCAACACACTGAACCCCAAAGCAACAACCCCCCCCCAACCCTCCCACCATCTACAACCTGCTACCAGCGGGCGACCCAGTGGAACTCAGCCCCTGGCCCCCTGGATAGACAGACGGGCAGACAGACAGGCTGCCACACAGACAGGCTGCCGAGCAGACACGCTGCCAGCCACAGGGGCCGGCGGCGGCTCTTGGACTGCTGACAAACTCTCCCTGCGGACAAATCGCATCACAAGCAAAAAAGAAACTACTTTATTTGTACCTTTTTGTTTTTGCTACAAACACATCCATCACACACGCACACATATGTACACACACACACAGTCACACGGGCACACACGCAATATCACGCGCACACACACACACACACACACACACACACACACACACACACAGAGCAGTACACTCAGACAGACCACAGAACGATGCAGAGAACGGCGGCGCTGGAAAACACATCTCTTGTTCCTCTCCTCCTCTTTCACCCTCTGCTTCTCTTCTGGCTGTGGCCCAAGTGATAGGACGCTTCCTTTAAGTGGTAGGATGCTTCCTTTAAGTGGTAGGACGCTTCCTTTAAGTGGTAGGATGCTTCCTTTAAGTGAAAGGACGCTTCCTTTAAGTGGTAGGATGCTTCCTTGAAGCAAAGAATCCTTGAAGCAAGGATGCTTCCTATAAGTGATAGGATGCTTCCTTGTGGTAGGATGCTTCCTATAAGTGATAGGATGCTTCCTTGAATTGCTAGGATGCTTCCTTGAATTGGTAGGACGCTTCCTATACGTGGTAGGATGCTTCCTTGAAGTGGTAGGATGCTTCCTATAAGTCGTAGGATGCTTCCTATAAGTGATAGGATGCTTCCTTGAATTGCTAGGATGCTTCCTTGAAGTGGTTGGATGCTTCCTATAAGTGGTAGGATGTTTCCTTGAAGTGGTAGGATGCTTCCTACAGTGGTAGGATGCTTCCTATAAGTGGTAGGATGCTTCCTATAAGTGGTAGGATGCTTCCTATAAGTGGTAGGATGCTTCCTATAAGTGGTAGGATGCTTCCTATAAGTGGTAGGATGCTTCCTACAGTGGTAGGATGCTTCCTATAAGTGGTAGGATGCTTCCTATAAGTGGTAGGATGCTTCCTACTACTACACTGATACCAAACAAAGTCATTCTCAAGAAGCTAGCTTATTCGCATCTAGCTTCATAGAAGAAACCTGGCTAGCAGTAAGCTTCCTAGCGACGGGCTTCCTAGCAGTAAGCGTCCTAGGGACTAGCTTCCTAGCTGTAAGCTTCCTAGAGACTAGCTCCCTAGCTGTAAGCTTCCTAGGGACGGGCTTCCTAGCAGTAAGCTTCCTAGCGACGGGCTTCCTAGCAGTAAGCTTCCTAGGGACTAGCTCCCTAGCTGTAAGCTTCCTAGCGACTGGCTTCCTAGCTGTAAGCTTCCTAGGGACTAGCTCCCTAGTGGTAGGCTTCCTTGAAACTACGCTCCCTAGCGGTAAGCTTACCAGCAGTAAGCTTTGTAGCGGCTAGCTTCCTAGCTTCCTAGCTGTTAGCTCCCAAGTGGTTGGCCTCCTAGCAGTAAGGTTCCTAGGGACTTGTTCCCTAGCGGCTAGCTTCCTCCAGCCAGGCACCAGTTTGGGCCTTCGGGCCGGCTCCGCTAGAGACCATCGAGGACAACAGACCCCCACCCCCCCCCCCCCGGGGCCCTCTCCCTCTCCGACCAAGGAGCCCCTTCTCCCCATCAGTCTTCTGGTCCACGCCAGCGGTTCCTCTGGCTGTAAAAACCCTCTTCTTCAGAGGGGGAGTTACGAGCCCGCGGGGACGGATCGGAGCCGGCGTGACTGATGGCGTTTTTACACCATAGTTTGTGTAATACTGTCGACGCACTCGAGGCTCCTTCAGCATGCAGACGCTGAGGGGACGACGTCCTCTATGAACGGGACGACACTTTTATAACGCAGGACTTTAGTTTATTTTATTTATTTTTTTACTGGAAATAAATCAGTTTAGTCAATGTTCAGAGATAAAAGGTAACGATACGGCGGCGGCCGCCTAGCGCAAACACGAAGACCGAAACGCAAACGAGGAAGCCCTCGCTTTAAGGCGTCGCAGGGCGCGTGTCGGATCAGATATAAAAGGATTAAAGTCATCGATTGCATCCATAAAGTAGCGTCGGAAAATCACGAGTTCTCAATTCTAACCCAACTTTAATTAAAGAGGAATTTCTGCCAATGTTAGGGAGATGCGGGCTCCCCAGGCTAGCCAGGCACAGCTCAGGCACCTGTGCTGTGGCTGATTGGATTAGGCTCCAGACAGGTTTCTGGTGGGATAGTGCTCCTCTGAGGGAAAGGCCTCCCGCCGCCGTCTGAACTCCGTCTGAACTCGGCTCACCTCCGCCAACGACCTGGTTCTAAAATAGAAACCAGTGGGCTACGAGATGTCGAAACCAGGTGCGCCGGTCGCGAAACGTAACAAACATATCAACACGATGGTCAGAGAGGAGTTGACGATGTGGAGAGAGCTGGAGATTGCTGTGCTGAGGAAGGGAAGACTGTTGACCAGTACGTGGTCTCACCCAAACCCGTTCTCACCCGTACCTGTCTCACCCGTACCTGTCACACCCTTACCTGTCTCACCCGCTCGTTCTCTCTGATCAGACTCCGGTCCGGTCTGCTTCAGTCCTCCCAGCCCACCACTGTTCATCCGTTAGAGAAGAGGAGGTCTTGCTCCTCTGTCACAGTTATTCTGTGTTTGTAGCGTCAGGGGGGAACCTGCAAAGTTGTCCCTGGCCTGAGGTCAGTCGGATATTCCTTTGACGTTATTCGTTCCCGAAGGGTGAATATTAGTAATGAGTTTATAATATATTGCTAACTTTACTGTTGTGTGGAAAGCAAGGACTCACGCACACTCACACACACACACAATCATACTCACACAGATGCACACAGACACACACACACACAAACACACGCCCACAATACAACACACACAACCTGAAAGCCATTGCTGGGAGGTGTGTTGGCCACCAGTTCAGCCCACTCCATCTTATTTATTTATTTATAACAATATGTCAGATCATAGAGCGATTGTCTCACCTGGGGGGGATGGGGGGGCTCAAGCCTGTCTCCATCCCACCGTGTGTTGCTGTGTGCGTTTGTGTTGCTGTGTGCGTTGCTGTGTGAAGGATGTGTGTTAGTGTGTGAGTGTTGGTGTGCGTGTGTTGCTATGCGTTTGGTTTGCGGTGGTGTGTATGTGCGTGTGTGGGGGGGGGGGGGTATATTTGTGTTCAATATTGTTGCATTGCAGGGTGGGTGGATATGAGTTCATAACAGGAAGTCCACGACTCTGTAGATTGTCCCGAATCAAAACATGGCCATGTGTACTGACAGAACTGGACGTGAACCCCTGTGGAGATCCAAGTCAACACATCACAGGATAGACCTAACGAGAGGCTAGAGCTCTGCTGTCCTCCACACAACACGAGGCCAGCAGGGCCCTGGGTCTGAGCTCTCCTGTCCTCCACACAACCCGAGTGCAGCAGGGCCCTGGGTCTGAGCTCTCCTGTCCTCCACACAACCCGAGTGCAGCAGGGCCCTGGGTCTCAGCTCTCCTATCCTCCACACAACCCGAGTGCAGCAGGGCCCTGGGTCTCAGCTCTCCTATCCTCCACACAACCCGAGGCCAGCAGGGCCCTGGGTCTGAGCTCTCCTGTCCTCCACACAACCCGAGGCCAGTAGGGCTCTGGGTCCGCCTGCAGATCTCTCCTGTCCCCCCTGCTGCAGACACTTCGTGATGAAAGACTTCATTCAGTTGCTTTTCAAAGTAAAAGCCAGCGGGGCGTTTTGTGACCCTGGGGTTACGGACCTGTACATAAGCCTTTCATACGGAGCTACTCTTACTTTCTACTGTCCGCTCGGCGACACGACACCGAGGTGATGGTCGTCACGGCAACCAGTGGCTGGTGGACCCTGGCTTTTTTTCTCACAGATCAAAGGTCGGAGGTCCTTCTGAAAGGGGTCGCTGATGTTTGTTCAGCGGTCCTGCCCTGAGATTGCTTCAGATCTGAACTCTGGTGGGATATATATTTTTCTTTTTGTTTGCCAGTTAAGAAGCCAATTCATGTGTTCACACGGGGACTTTGATGGGGTTTTGAATGTTCTTCTTGTTTCTTGTGTTTCTGGTTTGCGCCGTGGCGTGAGGAAGAGGGTTCTCCCACATTCTATGCAAAACCAGGGAACACGTTCTAACAGTTCTACAGAAACTAAATCAATAAAGTTATTTTTTAAAACTCAACACCTGCCTCAGAAGAGTTATCAATTGTCTGTCCTTCTGTCTGTCTGTCTGTCTGTCTGTCTGTGTGTCTCTCTCTCTCGCCGTCTGTGTCTCCCTCTCTCGCCGTCTCTCTCTCCTTCTCTCTCTCTCTGTCTCTCTCTCTCTCGCTCTACTGTTCTCTGATTGGTGGCATGGATCCAAAAGGGCGCTCACAGAGGAGAACAGGAACTTAATATCCTAAACGCCGTTTTAACTTGACTTAAATCATTCCCAGTTTAGGCCAGGCGTCTGTCCTTCAAACAGGTGGAAGTGTAACGTTAAAGGCGCTGCAGGGTGAAGTGTTTGTTAGCCCAATGTATTAATGTAATATATTCTGAACCTTTAATTACCATCTAAGGTGGTGAACTGTGACATCAGAGGCAGGAGTGTGAAATGAAGCCGGGGTGACATCCTGCCTGCAAAACCCGCGAGACGGATATACTTGAACAAAAGTAGAGCAGTGTTTGATGTATTCATGGGCCAATATTTAGCCGGGTGTAATACTTATATCATATTGATATAGTATTTAACAGCCAGCCTTGTTCTACCTCCCAGACGGATGGACTGGACCGGTTTAATCCAGCCACCTGTTGTTGTACATGAGGACGCTTTGTTTCCTGTTGTTCATGCTAATGAAGTCTTGGGAGCATGTCTATGTTCCCCGGGTCTTATGTTCCCCGGGTCCTTTGTTCCCCTCTTTGTATGAGACTGGGGAACATAGGACCCTTTTTTTTAAAAAGGGTCCTATGTTCCCCGCTTTTCCCAAAAAGAGTCCTATGTTCCCCGATATGTATGCGACCGGGGAACATAGGACCCTTTTTTAAAAAAAGGGTCCTATGTTCCCCGGTCTGTTACTTTTTCCACCATTACTGCCAAATTCCGGCCGAGATAACCACCATTGCATGTCTTTACCTTTTGTGGAAGACGGAGAGACGTCGGAGAACCCGACGCAGTCTATTCATACGCCGGTAAACAAACCCCGAATGCCCAATCATCCCTACGAGAGTTCCCCGCGCTACGGCCATCCGGAGGCACACAGAGCTTTTGGCCGTGATATTATGTATACAATTATATTATATATACTATTATATATAGAGCTCCGGGAGTCGCAAACGGCAACAATCACTTTCTCCTCCATGCTGCAGTTCACCCCGGACTGCACTGCACTGAGTTGGCTGGTTGAACGCTGATTGGCTGTTACGTTACACATGTCACTCAGTGGCCCCGCTGTTGAACGCTGATTGGCTGTCATCACGCGAATGTCGCGTCACAGTTTTAATATTTTTAAAGATTGCGGGGAACATAGGACCCTTTTCCCAGAAAAAGATCCTATGTTCCCCGCAACGGTGGGGAGCATAGGAACGTTTTTCAGAAAAAGGGTCCTATGCTCCCCGGTATGTATTGCTACAGGGGAACATAGGACCCTTTTTGGGAAAAACGGGGAACATAGGGATGACCCCGAAGTCTTTATGTATGGCCTAGCTGATGCTAGCATGTTTATGCTAATGAAGTCTTCATGTGTAGGCTAGCTGAGGCTCGCAGGTAAAACTCTGTCTACTAAACTGTACTTAGAGGGCCTGAATGTGGTTCACCATGAACTCTCTGTTCTACCTCAAACAAGCTCCACACGGCCACGGATACCCCGTGACACCTCCTGCTGCTCGCACACCTCCTCCACCCCTCTCACCTCCACCCCTCTCTCCTCCATCCCTCTCAACCACCTCCTCCTCCTCCACCAGCCCTCTCTCCTCCACCTCTTCCACCTCCACACCCAAGTGTTCAGCATCACGCGAACCACTCTGATCCTAGGAGTTGACTTCCTCCAGGCGTGAGTTCATCTTAGGAGACTGACGTCGGAGCTGCTGTTACTCTGTAGTTCAGACAGCATAGAGGAACAGTTTAGGAGTGTATTTGTTTTCAAATACCCCTCATGTATTATGGAGATATCTCACAACAAGGAGGCCATGAGGGAAGAGAGCCTGGAGGCATTATTATTAGGTATTTACAGTTTCACTGCTATGTACGTCAAAGTGCTCTCTCATACTCACAGTATCTGTTTCACTACTAGGTATGTCAAAGTGCTCTCTCATACTTACAGTATCTGTTTCACTACTAGGTACGTCAAAGTACTCTATCATACTTACTGTATCTGTTTCACTACTAGGTACGTCAAAGTACTCTATCATACTTACTGTATCTGTTTCACTACTAGGTACGTCAAAGTACTCTATCATACTTACTGTATCTGTTTCAATACTAGGTATGTCAAAGTGCTCTCATACTTACAGTATCTGTTTCATTACTACGTCAAATTACTCTCCCATACTTACAGTATCTGTTTCACTACTACGTCAAAGTACTCTCCCATACTTACAGTATCTGTTTCACTACTAGGTACGTCAAAGTACTCTCTCATACTTACAGTATCTGTTTCACTACTACGTCAAAGTACTCTCCCATACTTACTGTATCTGTTTCACTACTAGGTACGTCAAAGTACTCTCTCATACTTACAGTATCTGTTTCACTACTACGTCAAAATACTCTCCCATACTTACAGTATCTGTTTCACTACTACGTCAAAGTACTCTCCCATACTTACTGTATCTGTTTCACTACTAGGTACGTCAAAGTACTCTCCCATACTTACAGTATCTGTTTCACTACTAGGTACGTCAAAGTACTCTCTCATACTTACAGTATCTGTTTCACTACTAGGTACGTCAAAGTACTCTCTCATACTTACAGTATCTGTTTCACTACTAGGTACGTCAAAGTACTCTCTCATACTTACAGTATCTGTTTCACTACTAGGTACGTCAAAGTACTCTATCATACTT
>NC_082388.1:25327558-25420058 GCF_031168955.1 Gadus macrocephalus
TTTTATTTTTCATCTCTAGAAAAATGACCGAGGTCCGGACCTCGGAGACCTCAGAGCTACGGGCATGAACACCATATCCAGTTTTAGTCTGAGATCAGTCACACTGTGGGCTTCTTCACCATTCCGCCCGTATCAATACAGATTTAATCTGACCCGGATTCAGCAGTTGCTTCACGATCCACCTCCAGACTAGCCCAGCATCGCCAAACGATCGGCAAACCCCAAAGTAAAGAGAGCATATCTTCACTGCGAGGCTGCAGTATGTAACCTCGGCGCAAAAGAAAGAGAGCACCGCTGAGATTGTTGTGCAAGGCGTAATCAATGTGGATACTTCCTGGTTAGACTGAATGCAGATGGAACTCAGCATAAGTGGGAGATTTGATTTCAGACTGCAATTGATTTTTATGTTTGGTTTAAATACTGCCTAGTGCATTATCAGTAGTATGCGCTTCAGGGCTAAAGCGCAACATCTGATGAGTACAAAATGTGATGCCAATGAAGTGAAGTAGAGCAAAGAGATGTTTTAGTAGTGGTAGGTTAAGTAGAGGTAGGTGTACGTGAAATCTCGAAATAAATCAATAAATCCAATGCAAACCGATGCAACGTTGACAACATAAACGTTATTAGACACAGACACGTAGATATCTTGAGAACCCGTTGTACAATTAGGAGACTTGACCCCTCTATTGAAAGGTCAGGGCGTGTATAATCGATTGACACCAAGCCAAGCAATCGCAATTGCACCATACGGCCATCAGATGGCGATCAAGAACGTGTGCTATGATTGAAGGCTGAGGCCCTCTCTGAGCTGCAACACATTGATTGTAAACACCGTGTTTAGTTACAAAATGGTGCCCAGACACTGGATTATCCGTTAATGGTGGTATTATGTGATCAAACACACCTTTGATGAGAAAAACAACAAAGGAGGTTGATTCTTCGTTGTTATTTGCCTCTATTTTGTCGAGTGAATGATATGGTTTCCTAAGCTTTCATGTGATAAATAGTTTGGATGGATCAAATGAAGTGAAAAACATCACTCTTGCTGTGCATGTGCACAGTTTAGAAATACATTATTCTATTTGTTACATCCCTCTTTAATGTTTGGGGTTGGGGTAATTTTGCGATGAGCTAACAATGGTTATGATACACAAAAAGTTGAGAATCTAACCTTTCTAGGGGTCTCTCCCAGGACTTCTTTCTCATAAGTTGAAATGTCTTAAAATGTCTTTGGAATTGAGGGGGGGGGGGGGGGGCTTTACCCGGGTATGGGGAGGCTACTCCGGGGTTAAGGTGAGTTAATTACATTAATTATTAATTACATCTGAACTACGTCAGATCTAGTCTTCATCACAGTTTCTACACTGCAACTACAGCACGCACACACACACACACACACACACACACATATATATATATATATATATATATATATATATATATATATATAGATACGACCAGACACATGCACACACACACATACACACCCACACATATATATCTATGACCAGACACACACACTAACACAGATGAGCATACACACACACACATACACTGAGACACACACACACAGATGAGCAGACACGCGCACACACGCTAACACACACACACAGACACACACAGATGAGCAGACACATGCACACGCACACACACACACACACACACACATAGATGAGCAGACACAAACACACGCATGCACACACATGCACGCATAGATGAGCAGCCACAGTCACACACGAGCAGACACAGACACACACAGCGTGACATGGCTGCTGTGGGGTCATCGTTAGAGTCCTAATGATGGACGGGAGACTCCCCCTCGTCCCGGGGTCATCTGGTCTCCTCAGCACCATCTCTAATGTGGTACTCCACACCCCCTGGCCCCCTGCCCTTTCAGAAGAGTTACCTCCTCCTCCTGCTCTTCTTCCTCCTCCTCCTCGTCATCTTACCCTTCCTCCCCTCGTCCTCACCTCCTTCCTGTCGTAGCCCCCTTCCTCCTCTTCTTTCCCCTCCTCCTGTCTGCATTCTCCTCATCCATCTTTTCCCCTCCTTCCCCTGCTCCTCCCCTCTCTTCCGCCCCCTCCTTCTCCTCCTCCTCCTACCCTCTCTTCCGCCCCCTCCTTCTCCTCCTCCTCCTACCCTCTCCTCCTCCCCCTCCTTCTCCTCCTCCCCCCCACCTTCCCTCTCCGCCCCTCTCCTCCCCCTACTCCTCCTCCTCCCCTCTCCTCCTTCTCCCCCTCCTTCTCCTCCTCCCCCTCCTTCCCTCTCCACCCCTCTTCCTCTTCCTCCTCCCCCTCCTTCCCTCTCCACCCCTCTCCCCCTCCTCCCCCTACTCCTCCTCCCCTCTTCCTCCTCCTCCTTTAATCATCCCTGGCACTCAGGACATCAGCGTCATCATCATCATCCACGGAGACGCGCCCTGAAGCCACATGACTTCCTGTCTGATGGATGTTGGTCATGTGATGTCAGGACCCACGAGCTCCGTCAGCCAATCATCTGTCAGCCCCCCGCCAGGGTCACCGTAAAAATAACTTGGATAAATATTAACCTCAATGTTATCATCGTTTAAATAGTTAGAGGTCGTTATTATTAATACACAGAGAGAGAAGAGACAGAGACAGAGAGAGAGAGAGAGAGAGACAGCGACAGAGAGAGAGAGAGTGAGACAGACAAAGAGAGAAAGAGAGACAGCGACAGAGAGAGACAGTCAAAGAGATAAAGAGAGAGAGAGAGAGAGAGAGAAAGAGAGACAGCGACAGAGAGAGAGAGAGAGACAGACAAAGAGATAAAGAGAGAGAGAGAATGGGAGAGAGAGACAGACAAAGACATAAAGAGACGGAGAGAGAGAGACGGGCAGAGAGAGAGAGAAAGAGTAAGAGAGAGAGAGGCTACCACAACATCACATAACAAACTAACACACCATCCAATAAAACACCAAGCCTACAGGTGTAGCGAGCAGTGAGCTGCAGGTGCAGTGAGCCTAGAGGGGCAGTGAGTGACGTGATGTTGGTTGGGCACTCTGCTTCTAGGAACGCTGCTTCTCCTCTCCGGGAGAGAACTCCGGGAGAGGAGCGTTTTGCTCTCTGGGAGGGCTGGCTGGTTGTGTGTGTGTGTGTGTGTGTGTGTGTGTGTTTGTGTGTGTGTGTGTGTGTGTGTGTGTGTGTGTGTGTGTGTGTGTGTGTGTGTGTGTGCGTGTGTGTGCGTGTGCGTGTGTGTGTGTGTGTGTGTGTGCGCGTGTGTGTGTGTATGTATGTATCCGTCTGTGTCTCTCTCAAACACACACACACACACTCATACACAAACACCTGCAGGAAACACGATTTGACAAACAGAAAAATGTATTTTCTTCCTTTTCTAGGAAATCTTAGAGAGCTGCGTCGGGGGTGGGGGGGGGGGGGGGGGTTGACAGATCCTGATCTGCTCCGCTTCCCCAGACACACGCCTCCGCCCTCGGCTGCCCTGGGATGATAAAGTCCCAGAACAACAACACAGCTCTGTGTTGACGTGTGGGAACGTCGAGTCTGCCCCTCTGAGCCGAGCGTCACTGGCCGTGCCGTCATCACTGCTGGCTGTGACGACGTCACTGGCTGCGGTGACATCATTGCTGGCTGTGGGATGACGTCGCCGGCCGTGATGACCTCACTGCTGGCTGGGATGAGTGCTGGCTGTGTGATGACGTCACTGCTGGCCGTGTGATGATGTCACCGGCCGTGTGATGACGTCACCGGCCGTGTGATGACGTCACCGGCCGTGTGATGACGTCACCGGCCGTGTGATGACGTCACTGCTGGCTGTGTGATGACGTCACTGCTGGCCGTGTGATGATGTCACCGGCCGTGTGATGACGTCACCGGCCGTGTGATGACGTCACCGGCCATGTGATGACGTCACCGGCCGTGTGATGACGTCACTGCTGGCTGTGATGACGTCACTGCTGGCCGTGTGATGAATTCACTGGCCGTGTGATGACGTCACTGGCCGTGTGATGACGTCGCTGGCCGTGTGATGACGTGGCCGGCCGTGTGATGACGTGGCCGGCCGTGTGATGACGTCGCTGGCCGTGTGATGACGTGGCCGGCCGTGTGATGACGTGGCCGGCCGTGTGATGACGTGGCCGGCCGTGTGATGACGTGGCCGGCAGTGTGTCGTCATGATGGCTGCGGTCGCTCAAGGTGGTCCTGAGGCTATGGAGGAGATTTAGAAGTGAACAAGATGGACAGCAGACATTGGACCCTTTGGAATATAAACCGATAAACAACCTCATCCAAACAAACAGAAACAAAGCGTTCCTGTCCCGCATCGCGGGTACATATGGTGTCGTGGCGTTGTTCACATCATGCATTGCTTCTCTGCCCGATTATCCACCACAACTGATACCTTACTACTAATTATTATAATTTAATACCATTTATATATTGTCATCTAGCAGACCCTCTGATTCAGAGAGGGAGAGAAGTGAAGCCAAGTGAACCCAGCCAGCAGAGAAACGCTGCCTCACTCTCAGAAGAATTCCTGGAGGGAGAGCAGCGCTACGTGAACCTAAACCGAGCCAGTGTTAACCTCATCCTGCGAGGCCCCCGTCCGCACGCGGTGTGACAGCCGGCCCCCCGCCCCCCTCTTTGTTCCCAGCGTTCGCTCCAAACCCCGGAGTACCGAATCAGAGAACAAGAACAAGAACCCCAATCGAACGGAAGCGACCACGTAGAACACAGCAGGGTGCATGAAGCTCGTGTTTACCCCCCCCCCCCCCCTCCAAAAAAACAGCCTCCAGCCTATCCAATATCATCCCACTGCAGCAGTGGCGTCTTTGCATTAGGGGCCAGTGGGGCACGGCCCCAAAAATGTCATTGAGCATAAGTTAATAATACATTAATTGTTAATAATTAATTACATGTCCGCAGTTTTAATTTGATGAACGCAATTGTTGTAGTGTAGTAGTTGTGTGTGAAATAGTTCGTTGCTCCGTCTCGTCATTTCCGCTCGGTGGGGCACAGCCGAGATGGCCCCGTCTGCTGCAGTGTAGAAAACTGGTGCTGTTGCGCGAGCAAGCGCGTGCGCAGCGCCCGCTTCTGTTTCGGCGGTGGGGCCAGAAGTTTAGTGCCCCAAGGCTCTTCTCATTGGCTGATTTGTAGAAAGGGCGGGGTTTACGGCGGGAGCCGATCAGATCTTGCTAGCTGGCTAACGTAGTTACTGTTACAGTAAATAACAACAAATGGACGTTTCATTCATTAAATGATGAATCGTGTTGAGTATCTGTCTCATGTGAGATTTAGCACTTGCACAGAAGTTGGAGATAAAACGTTTGGGACCACATCGCCCGACGGATTTAATCATTATTCAAGAGGGAAAGGACAAGAATAGATCGTTCAACCAGGAGTTGTTCAAGCGGAAAAAAATGCTTGTGTTTCACCTCAGCCACACAAAGGAGACCAGACAGCACTGTCCTTAAAGCACAGGTAATTACCATCTTAGCCCAAACTTACTTAAATTTTCAACCAGGATTATCCAGGTCTGAATAGGCAACCACTCTATCAGGCTAGATTCAATGTTAATTGTACAGTATGGTGGCCTGCAAACTTAATGCAACTTAAACCATACTTCTTCTTTTTTTGGTATATTGTGAGTGGTGGCTTTGTATATTGATTGCTGTGTAAAGGGTGTGCGCCGTTGTGTTTTTATTGTTGCCACGTTGTTGTTTTCTTGAGTTTTGATATTGTGAGATCTTGAACGCTGCCATTTGGTGGTGCTATTGCTATAATAGCCTAATATATGTTGTCAGATTCGCGTTTGAGTGATGGCATTATTCAGCTGCAATTTTGGTCCCCTCTGTCACTTGCTACTGTTTTTTTTGTGATGGTAGTAATATGTGGTATTTCTGGATTGCGTTATAATATTTTCCTGCATGGGCCCCACCAGAGTTTCCAAACCAAAATCGCCACTGCACTGCAGACACAAATGGGCGTTCTCGTGTGGTGGGAGTTCCCGTTTACGCAGACTGGAACGCCCCCTTCTTATTCTTCGTCGCCTTTCTCGCTGAACTGTATTAAAATTTCAAAGTGTACTACTCCGAAACCATGTAAATAGTGTTGTAAATAAACTTCCAAAGCTTTTCAAATCTTATTTGGCAAATAACTTCACATGGTGTGTCTTTTTACAATTTATTCGTTACCAGCATTCGTAGTGTTGATCAGCAGTGAAATGGTCCGCTATAAGACGTTGACGTCGCTTAGCAACCGAAGACGATGGGGTTGACAAGTTACCGGACTGCTACCCATGCAAGTGAACGGAGCATTCCACGGCATTGAGAAGACCAGTGTAATAAAGGCCTATAAAAGGTCTGTTTATGGCATAGATTTCTCCTCAGATTAGGCCAATAAAGCAATGATAACAAAAACAAAAAAAACACAAACCCTCGATCAAAGGCCCGACCGACAATCAAAACCCTCATTGTTTAACATGAATTGGCTAAACAAATGACCACTGTACCATATTTAAACACAATTCAAATAGTGCAGAGAATTATTTCCATTGGTCATTCTCAGTGGCGGCTGGCGATCAAACATGTTGGTGGGGCACAGTAACAGACAGGGGGTCTGAGGTCCCCCCCCCACCGTCCCCATATATTTTTTTGAATTTAATAGATTTGATTTCCTGGATTCTGGAGCATTTTGGGGATGGCCACTACCTATTTACCTACTTTTCATTCAGATTCATAGCCTACATCCTGACTTGCAGGGCCTGGACAAGCTTACACTGCATATACAGACCTACTTCATGGCCATTCCACCAGCCATTGCTCTTTGACCCATTGTTGTTATTCTGATATTGAGACAAATCATGATCACTGTCCTATAGCATCCATTTTCTGTGAGTCTCAATGTCTACTTCAAATGCAGTTAGAAATATGGGACAGTTGCTTCATTTTGTTTATATGCTACAGGCCGAAAGACTAAATTAATATGGAACTTACTTGCTCCTTTTAAGTATAACATTGCTTGGGGAGTCCAATTCCTCCACTGAAAAGGGTGGAAAGTGCTTACAACTCTCTGCTAGGTAGCGATCTATGACACTGTTGTTTTTTATTGGTCATCATGAAAAAAACAAAAGGGGTAACACTGTCGATATTTATCAAATAAAACATAGGGGGTAACACTGTTGTTTTTCACACACTGTCGTTTTAATCAAATGAAACATGAGGGGTAACACTGTCTTTTGAATCAAATGAAACATAAGGGGTAACAATGTCGTTTTTTATCGGTCGTCATGAAAAAAACATAAGGGTTAACACTGTCGTTTTAGTCAAATGAAACATGAGGGGTAACACTGTCTTTTTTATCAAATGAAACATAAGGGGTAACACTGTCATTTTTCTTTGGTCGTCAAGAAAAAAAACACAAGGGGCGACACTGTTGTCTTTGTCAAATATAATATAAGGGGTAAGACTGTCGTTTTTTATCAGTCGTCATGAAAAAACCATAAGGGGTAACACTGTCGTATTTTTTGGTCGTCATGAAAAAAAAATAAGGGAAATAACAGAAAAAAAACACATACATTTTAATGTCATGTATATCCTCTTTATTGATGATTGATCATTGTAAATTTGCATCGCCTCAGTGGTGCAGTGGAGTGCACTCTGCCTAACCCACTGGTGACCGTGGCTCAATTTCTGTGGAGAACACAATATCTTTAATTTGAAACGCAATGCTATCATGTCTATTGCACTCATATATAACCAGACATAAATTAATTATAAATATCAGTGGGAAGTGGAGAGAGCTGTGAGCTAACCCCCTGGAGACCGGGGTTCAAGTCTGGTTGATGTCCTCTGTTGGAAGACTCTTATCTCAATTTCATGCGAATTATAAAGTCAAGTATAACCATTGTGTTGACTTTATTCTGTGTCTTGATGGTGCATTGATAAGTTCGGAGGTTAATACTCTAAACAGCTCAGATTCGGATCCCTGCAAAAATGTCGACAGGGGTGCCACTTTTGTTTTTTATTGGTCGTCATGAAAAAAAAACATATCTGAAAAAAATAAATAATAATCCTCATCAAATAAAATATAAGGGGTAACACTGTTGTTTTTCATCAGTCATCATGGGAAAAATACATAACTGGACTGGTAACACTGTCGTTTTTATCAAATGAAACGTAAAGGGTAACACTGTCGTTTTTTATCTGTCGTCATGAAAAATCCATAAGGGGTAACACTGTCGAAATGTATAGAATAAAACATAGGAGGTAACACTGTTGTTTTTATCAAATGAAACATGAGGGGTGACAATGTCGTTTTTCTTTGGTCGTCATGAAAAAAACCATAAGGGGTAACACTGTCGTTTTTCAGCAGTCGTCATGAAAAAAAACATAGGGGGTAACACTGTCGTTTTTCATCGGTCGTCATGAAAAAAAACATAGGGGGTAACACTGTCGTTTTTTATCGGTTGTCATGAAAAAAAACACCAATAAAGTCATGAAAAAAAACATAAGGGAATAGAAAAACACACATACATTTTAATGTCATGTATATCCTCTTTATTGATGATTGATCATTGTGAAGTTTCATCGCCTCAGTGGTGCAGTGGAGTGTACTCTGCCTAACCCACTGGCGACCGCGGCTCAATATCTGTGGAAAAACACAATATCATTAATTTGAAACGTAATGCTATCATGTCTATTGTCATATATAACCACAGACATATTTAAAAAATATATCTCAGTGGGATGTGGAGAGAGCTGTGAGCTAACCCTCTGGAGACTGGGGTTCAAGTCCGGTTGATGTCTTCTGTTGGAAGACTCTTATCTCTATTTCATGCGAATTATAAAGTCAAGTATAACCATTGTGTAGACTTTATTCTGTGTCTTGATGGTGCATTGATAAGTTCGGAGGTTAATACTCCAAACAGCTCAGGTTCGGATCCCTGCAAAAACGTCGACAGGGGTACAGCTATCGGTTATTGGTCAACATGGAGAAAACATGATGGGTAACTGTCGTTTTTTATCGGCCGCCTTGAAATAAACATAAGGGGTATCACTGTCGATATTCATCAAATAAAACATAGGGGGTAACACTGTTGTTTTTCTTTGGTCGTCATGAAAAAAACCACAAGGGGTAACACTGTTGTTTTTTATTGGTCTTCATGAAAAACAACATAAGGGGTAACACTGTTGTCTTTGTCAAATAAAATATAAGTTGTTTTTTATTGGTCGTCATGAAAAAAAAATTAAGGGGTAACACTGTTGTTTTTAATTGGTCGTCATGAAAAAAAACATTGGGGGTAACACTGTTGTTTTTCTTTGGTCGTCATGAAAAAAACCACAAGGGGTAACACTGTCGTTTTTTATTGGTCATCATGAAAAAAAACATAAGGGGTAACACTGTTGTTTTTTATTGGTCGTCAAGAAAAAAAACATAAGGGGTAACACTGTTGTTTTTTATTGGTCGTCATGAAAAAAAACATAAGGGGTAACACTGTTGTTTTTTATTGGTCGTCAAGAAAAAAAACATAACATTAAAATGTATGTGTGTTTTTCTATTATTTCCCTTATGTTTTTTTTCATGACGACCAAAAAATACGACAGTGTTACCCCTTATGGTTTTTTCATGACGACTGATAAAAAACGACAGTGTTAAAAAAGTGTTCTTTGGTTGCCATGAAAAAAACCATAAGGGGTAACACTGTTGTTTTTTATTGGTCGTCATGAAAAAAACCACAAGGGGTAACACTGTTGTTTTTTATTGATCGTCATGAAGAAAAACATAAGGGGTAACAATGTAGTTTTTTATCGGCCGTCATGAAAAAAAACATAAGGGACCTTATGTTATCGGTCGATGGAGGAAACCCATTGCGATGGGTTTCTACCATCAGCGACTTATACAATAAACAAATTATGTAAAACAAAACCCCTCTTTCATTTCAAAATAATAGTATGCAAATATGTTGAATAGGCCTCCATCTTTGTTATACTTTTAAAATGTTCCTATATAGCCTATTTTATAGCTTACACACTGATATTTTAAAACAGGAATGCGAAATGCGAAATGCATCCTGGGATATTTAACGGCCCCAAGTCCACACCATGGACATATTCGGCTAGCGGCTAGCCCCACCAGGAAGAAAAATAATCTCCGTCCACTTCAACAGAGAAACACTCTGAGCATGCACATCTCAATGTTTCCAGTCCAATACACATTGCATTGGGCTGGTGGGGCTAGAGCCCCTCTTGCATTGGGCTGGTGGGGCCAGAGCCCCTCTTGCATTGGGCTGGTGGGGCTAGAGCCCCTCTTGCATTGGGCTGGTGGGGCTAGAGCCCCTCTTGCATTGGGCTGGTGGGGCTAGAGCCCCTCTTGCATTGGGCTGGTGGGGCTAGAGCCCCTCTTGCCCCTCCAGACGAACTCAGCCGGAAGAAGCAAGCCAGGGTCGACTAGAAATTAAATAAAAGCGAGGAACTTGTTATTTTATAGTACTTTCTGGGGATATTATTTTTTAAATATATATATATATATATATATATATATATATATATATAAAAATATATATATTCTATTTTTTATATATATATATTTTTTCATTTTCATTTTATTTATTTTTTTTCTTGTGAGAGTAGCGATTTGCCCCTAATGACCAGTCGCCACTGGTCATTCTGACAGGGGACATTTAGAACTGTCGGTCCTCCTCATTTTTTTGGTCCCCACCCACGAGGTGGGGACCACGTTTCCAGGAGGCGTGGCCAGAGGACACCAGGTTGTCGTGGCGTCGAGCAGAGGACCCGAGGAAGCTGGTGGGGCG
The DNA here is from genome assembly GCF_031168955.1 of Gadus macrocephalus. Taxonomy (NCBI): domain Eukaryota; kingdom Metazoa; phylum Chordata; class Actinopteri; order Gadiformes; family Gadidae; genus Gadus; species Gadus macrocephalus. The sequence goes on from NC_082388.1 coordinate 25,338,347, forward strand.
GGATTTTTTTTAATGTCCCCATAAACTTTCACCGTCAACACCGAACCCCTTCTTCTTCGCACGGCTGTCAACTTCCGGAACATTCGCTAGTTAGATTTTCCCAAACAGCAGTTTCAAGTACGGGTAGCATAGAACTAACGTTAGCCAAGTGGGGGCTCCATGATTGCTAAATCTAACGAGAGAGGTAAAATTGCCATTAAGGAAGGAAAGCATAGCATGCTTTGCGACTGTGCTTCGCAGTATGCCTTGCGAAACCCAGTATGCCTTTCGAAACACCTCGTGATTGGTCGGTGAAACGCTACCAGGAACGCCTAAAGGGCGTTCTTGTGTCACGACGGAAACGCCCAAGCCTGCAGCTGGACCCTTCTCAGCCTATCAGGGATTAGAAAGCCTCCCCAGCGGAGTTTAGCCCCGACACGGCCACGCGGGCCGGGGCCCGGACGTCCACTGGGATCCCGGCAGAACGCTGGGGCTCTCGCCCGGCATCGATCCCGGCGGCCCGGGGGCTGGGGGGCCGGGGGGTGGCTGCTGCGGGCTGATAAAGGCCGGGCCGTCCATTTGATGCTCCGCAGGACGGCACGTCCAGCGAGGAGAAAGACGCTGGGAATTTCTCGCTCCGCCGATGCGTGAGTCGACGCACGCCTCCTTCCTGTCACTGTGACATTCCACACACAACCGCGCACACGAGTCTACGCGCACGCACACTCACACACGAATGTACTTTAACAGACCCACGCACAATCACACGCATGAACGCGCACATTCACACACTCTCCCGCTCACACTCACACATAGACACACTCACACACACGTACGCACACACACCCACAGGCACACACGCACACACACACTCACACACAGGTATGCACACACGAGCACACACACTCCCACAGACACACACTCACACACACATGCTCACACACATGTACGAACACACACACACACACACACACACACACGCACTCACACAGATTGGGGTCACCATCACATCAGCATACTGTCCTCACACGCCCCCACAGACCGCGGCTGCTATCTGCCCTCCACACACACCTCTGTCCCGTCCAGACCCAGCTGGCCACGGTCCCACCCCCCCGGCCCCCACCCCTCTGCCCCCAGGCTGGGCCCTTTGCATCATCCACCTCGCCCTGGTCCCCCCAGACACACCTCTGTTTGTACCCTCTGGACCCCCCTGGACCCGGTCCCCACGCTGGACCCTTTTTACCCGTCAGACCCAGCTGGTCCTGGTCCCAGACCTCAGGCCCTGGTCCCCAAACACACCTCTGTTTGTCCAGACCCCCACCTGGTCCCCAAACACACCTCTGTTTGTCCAGACCCCCACCTGGTCCCCAAACACACCTCTGTTTGTCCAGACCCCCACCTGGTCCCCAAACACACCTCTGCCCCCTGGTCTCTGGCTCCCCTGGCTGCTGGCTGGGTTCTCTACAGGTAGATGAGGTCTTACAGGAAGCTGAGATTCTCAACAGGAAGCTGAGGTTCTACAGGAAGCTGAGATTCTCTGCAGGAAGCTGAGGTTCTCAACAGGAAGCTGAGATTCTACAGGAAGCTGAGGTTCTCTACAGGAAGATGAGGTTCTACAGGAAGCTGAGGTTCTCAACAGGAAGCTGAGGTTCTACAGGAAGCTGAGGTTCTCAACAGGAGGCTGAGGTTCTCAACAGGAAGCTGAGATTCTCTACAGGAAGCTAAGGTTCTCTACAGGAAGCTGAGGTTCTCTACAGGAAGCTGAGGTTCCCTAAAGGAAGCTGAGGTTCTGTACAGGAAGCTGAGCTTCTCTACAGGAAGCTGAGCTTCTCTACAGGAAGCTGAGGTTCTCTACAGGAAGCTGAGGTTCCCTAAAGGAAGCTGAGGTTCTCTACAGGAAGCTGAGGTTCTCTGCAGGAAGCTGAGGTTCTCTGCAAAAAGCTGAGGTTCTTTACAGGAAGCTGAGTTTCTCTACAGGAAGCTGACGACCCGAACAGGGACCCGTCTAATCCTGACCCCCATTTTTAATTGTTTAACGATTGGACGCTTTCTTGTGTTGTTCGGTCTGTCGGACAAACGTCCTGCTGAGAAGGAAATTACATCATAACGATCTGACTCTCCTCAAGATCACCCCACCCTTACATAGTGTTGCTGTCGCCCTCTCTCTCTCTCTCTCTCTCCTCTCTCTCTCTCTCTCTCTCTCTCTCTCTCTCTCTCTCTCTCTCTCTCTCTCTCTCTCTCTCTCTCTCTCTCTCTCTCTCTCTCTCTCTCCCTCCCTCTCTCTCTCTCTCTCTCTCTCTCTCTCTCTCTCTCTCTCTCTCTCTCTCTCTCTCTCTCTCTCTCTCTCTCTCTCTCTCTCTCTCTCTCTCTCTCTCTCTCTGTGTCTCTCTCTATCTCTCTCTCTCTCTCTCTCTCTCTGTCTCTCTGTCTCTCTCTCTCTCTCTCTCTCTCTCTCTCTCTCTCTCTCTCTCTGTGTCTCTCTCTCTCTCTCTCTCTCTCTGTGTCTCTCTCTATCTCTCTCTCTCTCTCTCTCTCTCTCTCTGTCTCTCTGTCACTCTGTGTCTCTCTCTGTCTCTCTATCTCTCTCTGTCTCTCTCTCTCCCTCCCTCTCTCTCTCTCTCTCTCTCTATTTTCAGTCCCTTGTTCTGCTCTGTTTCTCTTACTTCTCTTTCCTTCCAAAGAAATCAATACAAACACGCATGCACACAGATGCACAGAGAAACACAAGCACACACACACACACACACACACACACACAGAAAAACAGGCACAAACACAAATACACACACAAATAGAGACATAAACAGGGACACGCACACAGAAACACACACCAAAGTCATAAAAAGGGACACACAAAGAAACGCTCATAAACGTACAGAAAGGCACACAAATACAGGCATAAACAGGGACACACAGAAAAACACACAAACCAATTGGCCCTTAACTACACTAACATGGATGTAATATATACATTAAAGACATGGATGTATTAATACCTTAATAACATCAATTAATAAGGTTAATACACTTATAACATGCATTAACAACATCCTTGTTGTTGTCCAATGTAATAAAATTCAAGTTAATAATGTCTGAATGATGAAATTGAGGTTGTGATCGGGTTAGGCAACGAATCAAATCGATTTCTAATACTTGATTTTACTCTATTGTGTAGTTATCACAGACTGCTGCAAAACCACTCCTTGATCATAATGGCGTCACTGTTGACCTTGAGTTCGTAGCAATTACCTCCCACCCTAATCCCTCTCCATCATCTAACCCTCCCCTCCTCCACCTCCCAAAACCGTACACGTAAATGCTATCTCTGCGTCCTGATTGGATGACGTTTCCAGGAGGCGTGGCCAGAGGACACCAGGTTGTCGTGGCGTTGAGCAGAGGACCCGAGGAAGCTGGTGGGGGGGCATTTTTTTTAATGTCCCCATAAACCACCCGGAGCCACAGAGTGTGTTTACTATGCAGGCTCGTGGGTGGGGACCATCACTGTCATATTTCTATCTGGAAAAGAGCTTCAAAAGTCGAGATCTTTAGTGCGAGACGATAACTTGGTGGTCCCACGCCCAGAAGCTTTACGAGCGCCGCCCGCGAGCAGAGATGAAGTAAGTAGAGGCACCACAAAAGACAGAGAGGGTCGTAAAAATATTCCGCCAGAGTCCACCTTATATCAGCTAAAGTAGTCATAAAAAACAGAACCGAAGGCGATGTGTTCCCACTGCTCTGTACCTTAGGATCATGAGAAGACACAGGTGTACTCCATTATCTGATGAGGACGAGTTCATAATCAGGGGAGAGAGGTAATTTGACCTGTCCAGGGGGGGTCATTTCAGTTACCCCTAGTGGAGGATGAAGAAATCGGACCTGTGAGAAGGTTGATCAAACCGCTTAAATCCTGGAAACCCCCAACATGGTGACCTGTCGACCCCTAACATGGCAACCTGGAAACCCCCCAACATGGCAACCAGGAACCCCCCCAACATCACAACCTGGAAAGCCAGAACATGGCATACTGGAAATCCCCAACATGGCAACCTGGAAACCCCCCCAACATGGCACCCTGGAAACCCCCCAACATGGCACCCTGGAATCCCCCAAACACGGTAGTGTGGAAACCTCTAACATGGCAACCTAGAAACTTAACCTGGCAAACTGGAACCCCAAAAGATGGTAACTTGGCCACTCTTAACATGGCAACCTGGAAGCCTCCAACATGGCTACCTCAAACCTCATGAGGAGGTCTAGAGGTGGTCTAGTGGAGTTCTAGAGGTGGTCTAGAGGTGGTCTAGAGGAGGTTCTAGAGGTGGTCTAGAGGTGGTCTAGAGGAGGTCTAGAGGAGTTCTAGAGGTGGTCTAGAGGAGGTTCTAGAGGTGGTCTAGAGGTGGTCTAGAGGTGGTCTAGAGGTGGTCTAGAGGAGGTTCTAGAGGAGGTCTAGAAAAGTTCTAGAGGTGGTCTAGAGGAGGTTCTGGAGGTGGTCTAGAGGAGTTCTAGAGGTGGTCTAGAGGTGGTCTAGAGGTGGTCTAGAGGTGGTCTAGAGGAGGTCCAGTGGTCCTCAATCGTCTTGAGCATCAGAAGATGGAGAGTGTGTCAGCGGAGGATGGCGTGTTGGGGGAGAGTTGGGGGAGAGTTGGGGGGAGAGTTGGGGGGAGAGTTGCTCGCTCACTAAGAGGATGACGATGATAGGCTGCCAGCTCCCTCCTCCCTCGCAGCCTGTTTCCATGGTTACTTCTGACTTTGAAGATAGCAGTGGATTGAGAGAGGGGTGAGGCGGAGACCGAGGAGGGGAGGAGAGGAAAGAGAGAGAGAGGACAGGGAGGAGGTGAGGAGAGGAAGAACAGTTAAAGGAGGAAGAGGAGGGGAGGTTGCAGAGGAACGAGAGAGGGGAGGGGAGGAGAGAGGGAGACTGAGTGGTCGGGAGGAGAGAGAAATACTAAAAGAGAAGAGAAATAAAAGAAGGGTTGAATATAGAGGGCTACTGCACTGCACAGCGTAAACACATCACATGTGCCAAACTGTGTCAACACATCACATGTACCAAACTGTGTCAACACATCACATGTGCCAAACTGTGTCAACACATCACATGTACCAAACTGTGTCAACACATCACATGTGCCAAACTGTGTCAACACATCACATGTACCAAACTGTGTCAACACATCACATGTGCCAAACTGTGTCAACACATCACATGTACCAAACTGTGTCAACACATCACATGTGCCAAACTGTGTCAACACATCACATGTGCCAAACTGTGTCAACACATCACATGTGCCAAACTGTGTCAACACATCACATGTACCAAGCTGTCAACACATCTATCACCCCGCTCCACACCCCACTGGCCATGCAGTGGCAGTGCAATGGTCTCTGGGTGGTGCAAGGGGCACAATCAAGTTTATTGTGCACACCTGCGAAGGAGTGCTTAAAAGCCATGCCTTCAGCCTCAGAAGGGGACTTGCTTTCTCGTGAGAACATGTGCTATTGTCAAGACTTTTCACTTGTACAATTATTTATGAAATTAAAACACTTTATTTTGGGATTTAAACCCTGTGGTCTGTCTCCATACTTTGTTACGGCTTCCGAGCCAGTCGTAACAACATCACATGTACCAAGCTGTTAACACATCACATGTACCAAGCTGTCTCAACACATCCCATGTACCAAGCTGTCTCAACACATCCCATGTAGCAGGATGTTAATATAAAGTAGAGTAGAGGTCCAGGCGGACTGGATGAGCCCAGTGGGAACCCTTCAGTCGGCCCAAAGAGAAGGATTCCCTCTCAACTCGCTCCTCTTCAGCAGTGGGGACTGTTACACCATGGCGGCCAGGGTCAGGGGTACTGTAGCATCAGCAAAAACACTCTAGGAATATGTACTCATATTCAATACCAATATTCAATGCAAACTCATATTTAATATAACTATTCATAGATATATACTTAAATTCACTATGTGCTTGTATTCAATATGTACTAATATTTAATAAATTATGATATTCAGCATGTACCTATATTTAATTTATAGTAGTCCTCAACATGAACTAATAACAAATATATAGGGGAGAGTGGGGTAAGATAAGCTAAGATAACCAACCCCCTGTATTTAGGCTACTGTACACATGTGTTATTATTTGACCATCATTTATATCGGGCTGTGATGGAGAGAAGCACATGGTAAAGTTGCAAGTACGTTTTTTTCAGAATAAAGTTTTTTGCTGGTCAAAGTAAGTATCTAACATATCAGGTATAATTACTGCTGAATGAATGATTTATTCATGCGTAAAAATGTGTCTGTGATTTGCCAAGGTATAAAACCATGGGAATAATTGAGTTAAAGATTTGCCTGAATTTTTAACTAGGCAGTTTGTGGAAGTGAGCCACATGCTATGGGGTAAGTAGAGCCCTTCATCTTACCCCACCATGATGCACGGTTGTTACGTTAAGTCTCTAAAGTATAAAGTGATATTTCAATATTGCACAACTGAATGGGATTTTTTCATATTTTGCACATTGAAGAAAAGCATCATGCCAATAAAGAGAGAGAAAGGAGATGGAGAGAGCACTGATGTCAAGGATGAAAATCCATCGGAGAAGTGTCAAAACACAAATACCGACAGGTTTTATATATTTTATAATGTTTCCTTAAGCAAACATATAAGACTATTTGGAAAAGGAAAATGGTAAATTTCAACCCAGATGGCTAAACTTGCCCCAGCGTATGGGTAAGTATGGGTAAGCCTTACTTAGTAAGGCACAACATCACATTTTTTTTGAGAAGTCATATTTTCACAGACCTATGTCAGATGCATTTTTTATCCTTTTTGATTGACAGAGGACATCCTGAAGTAAGGGTAGATGTTTTCGTTTTCCTTCTGTCTTATTGTTCCCTGCCTAGAGAACAACATGAGTAAACATTGGCTCATCTAACACCACCCTCCCCTACTTATATTTAATATGGACTTTGTTTTGGTTCCTTTTGTTTACCGTTTGATCACCTCAACCCTCAACTCAGATGCCCTCTGGTACGAAGGTTATTTCTTAACAGATTTCAGAGAGTAAAGGTGTTCGTATTCGGTGCGCTTGTAGCCATGGAAACGTATCAAAGCCGTTCTCAAGGGCCCGGTACAGCCGCAGCCTTGTGATTCCACTTCCACCCAATTACACCTGAAGCGGTCCACGAAAGCGCTGCACGGTTAGGGTTGGTTAGTGGTTACCAGCCACAAAGCTGCCGTGGACCGCTGGGGAGAAGGGTTTAGACCCTGTGAACCAACAGGTCCGCTCTGTTGTTGAACAGCAGTCTCTAAGGTCCTGTCGGGGTTCTCTGTGATTGACAGGAAGAAGTTCCAGCAGTACATTGCGCCACAGATGCCAATGCAGCACGAGACTTGATGGAGTCCACTAATGAGATCACAGCTTAATTAGCTTAACGATTGGATCTTAATGAGCTGCTAAATCTGATTGATTGAGCTCTAACGAGGCTGCGTATTATAATAATAGAACGAGCTACAGTAATCGTCAACTCTCTTCCAATAATAATAATAAAAGAATATGCTTAGCACTCATCTCCCCCCCCCCCCCCCTCTCTCTCTGGACCTGCCTGAGTCTCTGAAGGCTGACCACACATCCAGTGCATAAGGTTTCAATTAATCAATCTCAAGTAACCAAGCAGGCCAATGCACGGGCCTGTAGCCACATGCACTCCACTGGACCGGGTGACTTCAGCTTTCCTACTTGGATTCTTGCCAGATGGTTCTACCCGATTACCTTCATGACCTGTAAGTTTCAAACTAATTGTTATCTAATGATGAATGCAAACTTTTAATTAGAATTCTGCCTCTATGACGGAGGAGAGGAATTGCTGGGTTCCTCAGACATGTAATGCGTAATCGCCTGTGTTGTCTGATCAAGGGAGCGACGGATAGCGTTTCTAAAGACTTCACAAAGCTATTTCACGTTGTTTAAAGGGGCTGATAACTAAACACCAGTTCATGTGTTTTTCTCTCTGTGCATTCCTTATTTTTCCCTACCAGAATTTCTGCCGTGTTTTCATCCATTCCCAATTCAGTTTCATATCGGCTATTGGAAAACTTGGAAGTGTTCCTTTTTTTGTATGTTCAATAGTGTATGAATTATTCACAAATGAGATCAATGGTTAATAGTTGTGTGATCGTGGGAACATGGGGAACGATTGACTTCCATGTCTGGAATATTTTATGAGAATGTAAAGACGAGTTAGAGCTTCTCTAAGTCATAGCTGAGAGCGTTTCATTTCTGCCATCCACGTCTGAAATACAATTAACAGCAACAATTATGTCAGAGATATGCAAACGTTTATTAAACTAAGAACATCATTCCGATAGGTCTGAAATATAACAGGATACGGTAGCTTTCAGACCATGTGACTCAGAAGAGAGAGACTTCAATGTCTTCTTTGATGTGTTCCCTTCAATTTACATATTTTTCCTTTTCCCCTTTCGAAAAGGTTTCTTACTTTTTAGATCAAAATTCACAAACGAACAGACGAGGTTGAAAGGGAACATTTTAAAAGGAAAGGTGGTAGATTGGAAGGAACGCATCACGGAGAGGTTAAGGTAGGACTCAGAGGACGGGAACCCTTTGTCCCAGAGACATATTTAGATTTCATATGGGAGACCTTCTGACCTAAGACTGTCGAAGGGTGTTCTATTGTAATAAATGCACGCATAACTTGCTTGAAGTCGGAGTTGATGGCAACGATTAAATGGATGTTGGGCCTCAGTGATTAAATAGGAAAGGGAATCACTCTGTTCAAATAAAGTGTGTCAGAAATATAAATCAAAGGAAGATAATTGTTCTTCATGATCCCCTGATCACAGCTATTAACCAAAAGACAAGGATGAACCCGCCTAATATCCAGAATGAAAGCTCCTTTAGTAGTCTACTACCCCCCTGGTGTTAGCGTTGTCTACTACCCCCCTGGTCCCAGTCTGGTCTAGCTGTAGTCCACTACCCCCCTCATTCTCTGTCTGACGGGGGTAGACTGAAGAGTGTGTCTAAACGGTTTAATTTTGAGTTGTACGTTTAGAACTTGCTCAACAATCATGGCAGAAGATGACCATAGAGCTCGTCTTCATTTCCTGACCGTTCATAATAATAATCAGTGTTTGTTTCCTTTGAGTAGACCAGCACTAAATACTGAATTAATCGGGTGCTCCCCTGTGGTTCAGCGGGTAGCGAACCACAGGCCCAGTCCTTACCGCATCGACCGGGGCCCGTCGTCCTTTGCTGCATGTCTTCCCCTCTCTCTCCCATACCTTCATGTCTTACTCTATAATAAAAAGCATTAAACCTTCAAAAATAAATCTTTAAAAAATAAAATAACGAATTAATCTTTTAGGGCCTTATCATTGGACTCCTACTTCACGACTCACTTAGCTGCCAATATGTGGTATGGTTTGAATCCTCAGGACTATAGAGTGTATAGGAGATGAATCAACAGTATTTGGAAAACAACATTGAAGGAACAAGAACCTGAGGAAGAATTGATGTTTCCAACTCGCGGACGTGACCTTCTGCCTCGAGGTCCCTCTCAGCCTCACTGTTCTCGTATCGATATGGCAACACCTTTTGGAGACGTGGACGGTAAGATTAGGCTAATCACATGACGCATGTGAGTCATGCGTCATCAATCACATGCCACGTCATCAGAAGGTTCGACCAATCACACGGTGCTCAGAGTTTCACCCGTTGTTGCTCGTCCGTTTAGTTTAAAGTTTTCACCCTGAAACGTCGATAAAAGCCCCCATTACCTACTCCGCTAAGCAGAAGCCGTCTCCCCAGCTCACTCGCTGGTCTAACGTTTGAGATAGTTTGAATGGTTTTAAAGTTTGACTAGACCCGTTAGTTTAAACAGCACGATGGCCCAGTGGTCATGCTCCACTTGGCCAGAAGGGGGCGGTGTTTCAGTGCGTCAGTGGTGCCTCCCCGTGTCCACGTGGTATCATGTACCTGCTGATCCTCGTAGCCGTGGTGGGTGCGTTGTGCGTTCCTTCCCCCCGTCAGACCTCTTGATCATTGACTTTAATGGGGACGGACGCGCAATGCATTGTGGATCCGTACGTTCCGTTGGAGCCTTCGGCTCCGTCAGAAAGTTGAAAAATTTGCAACTTTTTGGCAGCGACGGATCCGTAATCAGATCGCTGTACGGTTGCTGATTGACACCCCGCCCTCATGGGTAAAATCCTCAGTTTGTCGATGCTCATGCTAATGATCATGTGTTTTTCCCCGCGTGTGATTTGTTGACCATTATGTTAATTTTGATGTGCCTGTCCCCGGACGTGATTGGCTGCTGCATCGGAGGGCCGAGGATCCGGGAGGATAAAGCACGGCGGCAGCTGGCCTTGGATATGAAGCTTGCCATATTGGGTCTTCGAATGGATTTGTTGGTTGATCGAGGTTCTTGTTAATTGCTACACGGGAACTTATCCCATGCTCTGGGCTAAATAAACAAATAAACAACTTCCAGTTAACCAAAGACATCTGGTTTTATGTTGCCACCCCTTCCGCTAGCGGGGGACGTAACAATCGCGTATGCAAATTTAAGCACTGTGACGCGACTCGGGCTCTGACGATACTGCATGGAAAGCGGGTCATCTTGCATCGCAACAAGCAGGAAGAAGCGGGAAGAACCCGATTTGATTGGCTGACGGATGCCTCTGCAAAGACTACTCCCCCATCAGTCAGCCACGCCTTCCCACATCAGTCGACGGACGCATGTAGTGGGCACGGGGCGTAACCCTACATGCCCACTACCTCCGTCAGTCAACGGACGTGGGAAGGCGTGGCTGACTGATGGGGGAGTAGTCTTTGCAGAGGCATCCGTCAGCCAATCAAATCGCTTCGCCGGGTTCTTCCCGCTACTTCCTGCTTGTTGCGATGCAAGATGACCCGCTTTCCAGTATCGTCAGAGCCCGAGTCGCGTCACAGTGCTTAAATTTGCATACGCGATCTGATTGGATGACGGATCCGTCGCCGAAAAAGTTGAACATTTTTCAACTTCTTGACTGAGCCGAAGGCTCCAACGGAACGGACGGATCCACAATGCATTGCGCGTCCGTCCCCATTCAAAGTCAATGGGGATCAGTCAACGGACGGAGGTAGTGGGCACGGGGCGTTATCGTCTCTGCGGCATAACTTTTTGCTGCAGGTATGAAGGGAGTGCGTGTGTGTGCGTGTGTGTGCGCGTGTGTTTTAATAGTGATGCGTCTTCACTTCTGTAAAGAAGAAACGCAACCAGACGGCGGAGCAACCTGGATCTGTTGAAGGTCACTGCGACGACACGCGCGCGCACACACACACACACACACACACACACACACACACACACACACACACACACACACACACACACACACACACACACACACACACACACACACACACACACACACACACACACAGGTGTTGTGTTTAGTCAAATAAAGAGTACAGCTGTTGGATACCGCGAGGTGTTTCTATGAATCTAAAGCGGTGTCTATAAACAGAATCTTAACTCCGCCTCAGAGAGCGATAGAACGTTCAGGCGACAAGGTCACCCGTGAGAGACGACAGCGTTAAAGGAGGATAAAGGATGAACCGAACACGGGCGGCAGAGCCGTTCTCAAGAAGGTGATCAGGAGCAGAGGAGCGGGTTTCAGTATTTATTGAGTTGCGAGCGGCGACATCACATCCTGCTGACGGGCGTGATGCCCAAGATGTCGAAGCCCTTGGCCATGATGGTCGCCGTGGCTTCACACAGCAACATCCTCCACATGTTCACCTTCACCACCTCACCTGGGGGAAGGAAGGAAGGAAGAGGGGGGGAGAGAGCGAGAGAGCGAGAGCGAGAGCGACAGAGACAGAGACAGAGACAGAGACAGAGAGAGAGACAGAGAGAGAGAGAGCGAGCGAGAGCGAGAGCGAGAGCGAGAGCGAGAGAGAGAGCAAGAGCGAGAGAGAGAGAGAGAGCTGGGGTTAACAGACGGCTCACTAAACAGTAAACAGTGTGATCAAACGCAGAGCAGAACCCAGGAGGGCGTACCGGTCTGGCGGTCCTTCTCCACGCAGTAGCAGCTGTCGTAGAACTCGGTGAAGGTGGTGGCCAGCTCGTACAGGTAGTCGCACAGGCCGTGCAGAAACAGGTCCTCCAGGATCTTGTTCAGCACCTCGGGGAAGCGCAGGATGCACTTGCCCAGCTTCCACTCCTTCTCGTGGTCGAGGACGATGGGGGTGGAGCCCGCCGCCGCCGCCAGAGCCCCCCCGTCGAGGCTGGCCAGCCGCGAGATGGACCTGAAGACCCACAGGGAGTGGGTTAAGGACGACCGGGGGACTGCTACTGCAGTGGGTCTCTGGGGGGCTTTTACTCTGGAGGAGTGGGGTCCCCAGAGGACCTTTACTCTGGAGGAGTGTCCTCACCAGGGGACCTTTACTCTGGAGGAGTATTCTCAGCAGAGGACTTTTAATCTGGAGGAGTGATCTCACTAGTGGACTTTTACTCTGGAGGAGTGTTCTCACCAGAGGACTTTTACTTTGAATGAGGGGTTTTAGGGAGGAATCTTACAATGAGTGATTCTTCTCACAAGGGGACTTTTACTGTGAAAGAGGGTTTTCAACACGGGACTTTTACTGTGAAGGAGGGTTCTCCCAGCAGGGCTTCAGGGTGAGGAAGCAGAGTACCCTTACTGCGGAGGCCACTCACCTGATGCGTGTGAGTGCGTAGAGCAGGTAGGCGGCGGTGTTCCCGCGGTCGTCCAGCATCTTGTCGAAGGAGAACACGTAGTCGTTGATGCGGTTGTGGGAGAGGTCGGCGTACTTAATGCAGCCGTACGCCACCGACCGCTGGGCCTGGGTCAGCTCCTCCGGGGTCAGCACCTGGAGAACCAGAGGGACGTACCGTTAGCGTAGCTACCGCTAACCTAGCATAGCTCCTCTGGGCTCAGCACCTGGAGAACCACCGTCAGCGAAGCTACCGCTAACCTAGCATAGCTACCGCTAACCTAGCATAGCTCCTCTGGGCTCAGCACCTGGAGAACCACCGTCAGCGAAGCTACCGCTAACCTAGCATAGCTACCGCTAACCTAGCATAGCTCACCTGGGCTCAGCACCTGTAGAACGACAGGGACATACTGTTAGCGTAGCTACTGATAACCTAGCATAGATACTGCTAACCTAGCATAGCTCCTCTGGGTTCAGCACCTGGTGAACCACAGGGACATACTGTTAGCGTAGCTACCGATAACCTAGCATAGATACTGCTAACCTAGCATTGCTCCTCTGTGCTCAGCTCCTGGAGAACCACAGCAAAATACAGTTAGCGTAGCTACCGCTAACCTAGCTTAGCTCCTCTGGGCTCAGCACCTGGAGAACCACAGGGACATTAGCGTAGCTAGAGCTAACCTTGCTACATTGAGCTTAGCTACCGCTAACCTAGCATTGCTCCTCTGGACTGAAGCCCTGGACATAACAGGTACAGACTGTTAGCTAACTCAAACCTTGTCTCTCTCCTTGTCCTTCAGCTTGTCCATCGAGCGCTTGAGCCCCTCGTCAAGTAGATCCATGAGGCGCACAGTGTCTCCAGACCGGGTCTTAAACTTCTTCCTGGAAACACAAAAACAACCGAAATATAAATATACAACTAGATTGAATACACCTGAATAATAACAGCCTTCATCTTCACTGTAGCTCTAAATATCCCAGAATCAGCACTATGCATTCAGCCCACTCCCGGGCTCTCGACACACATTAGTAAAGTGTTGGGCTGCCATATAGTAGTATCTATTGGTATAGTATACTGTTGGTCTAGTATAGATAAGTATAGTGTTGGGCTGGGATATAGTAGTATACAGTAGTATAGTTGAATGTCGGGCTAGTATGCATCACAATATTTTTGTATCGTGATGGTGTATATATTAGTACATGTTATGTATATTAATATAATATATATATTAGAATATATTAATATAGTATAGAGTTGGTGTAGTGTATATATAGTACATGTACACACATTACACGTTATACTATATGAATATAGTATACATAAGTATATATTAATATAGTATCGTCTTGATGTAGTGCATAAGTACATTAGTACATATCAGTATATATTGATACATAATAGTGTTGGTGTAGTGTACATTAATACAGTATATTAGTATTTATTTACTTGTCCTCTCCGAGTACGACCCCAAAGCCGGCGTGCTCCACGCGGGTCGTCAGGGGGTCGTACCAGCCAAGCATACGGGCCGCAGCAAACACCAGCTGGAAGTGAGTACTCTGTACAGAGTACACAGTACACACATTATACACACTAACACCAGCTGGAAGTGAGTACTCTGCAGAGTACACACAGTACACACATTATACACACTAACACCAGCTAGAAGTGAGTACTCTGTACTGAGTACACACAGTATGCACATTAAACTCTACCCAGAGTACTCACAGTATACAAACAAACACCAGCTGGAAGTGAGTACTCTGCAGAGTACACACAGTACTCACATTATACACACTAACCCCAGCTGGAAGTGAGTAGTGTACAAAGTGACATAAGGTCTGTACCCTAACAGGAAGTGACATACGGCCTGTTACAGGAAGTGGGTTACTGTTTCTTTATGCTAATAGGAACAGGAAGTAGTGTGTGTAGTGTAGGAACAGGAAGTGACATACAGCCTGTATCCTAACAGGAAGTGACATATGGCCTGTACCCTAGCAGGAAGTTGCCTACCTGTGTCCGTACCCTAACAGGAAGTGACTGTATCCTAACAGGAAGTGACTGTATCCTAACAGGAAGTGGCGTACCTGTCCGCTGTCGGTGACGTAGATGATGATGTCAGCGCGCTCCTGGAAGATCCGCTGGTGGATGGCGGCGAGGTCGGACGTGTCGTAGGTGAAGCCTCCGTCAGACTTCACCACCGTCAGCGGGATGGACTGACCCGGGACGAACACGATGTGACGCCCCTCGTCCAGCTCCAGCACACCTGGAGGGGCGAGAGAGCACCGCTTAACATGGGGGAGAGAGAGAGAGGGCGAGAGAGCACCGCTTAACATAAGGAGGGGGAGAGAGAGAGAGAGGGGACGAGAGAGGGGTGAGAGAGCACCGCTTAACATAAGGAGGGGGAGAGAGAGAGAGAGAGGGGACGAGAGAGGGGTGAGAGAGCACCGCTTAACATGGGGGAGAGAGAGAGAGGGGGAGAGAGAGCACCGCTTAACATAAGGAGGGGGAGAGAGAGAGAGGGGGCGAGAAAGGGGGCGAGAGAGCACCGCTTAACATGGGGGAGAGAGAGAGGGGGGGGCGAGGGAGCACCGCTTAACATAAGGAGGGGGAGAGAGAGAGAGAGAGGGCGAGAGAGAGAGAGAGAGAGAGGGGGCGAGAGAGCACCGCTAAACATAAGGAGGGGGAGAGAGAGAGAGAGAGGGGGCGAGAGAGCACCGCTTAACATAAGGAGGGGGAGAGAGAGAGAGAGAGGGGGCGAGAGAGCACCGCTTAACATAAGGAGGGGGAGAGAGAGAGAGAGAGGGGGCGAGAGAGCACCGCTTAACATAAGGAGGGGGAGAGAGAGAGAGAGGGGGCGAGAGAGCACCGCTTAACATAAGGAGGGGGAGAGAGAGAGAGAGGGGGCGAGAGAGCACCGCTTAACATAAGGAGGGGGGGGGGGGAAGAGAGAGAGAGAGAGAGAGAGAGAGAGAGAGAGAGAGAGAGAGAGAGAGAGAGAGAGAGAGAGAGAGAGAGAGAGAGAGAGAGAGAGAAAGAGAGACAGAGAAAGAAAGAAAGAAAGAAAGAAAGAGAGAGCGAGAGAGACAGAGAAAGAGAGAGAGAAAGAAAGAAAGAAAGAAAGAAAGAAAGAAAGAAAGAAAGAAACTAAGAGAGAGAGCGAGAGAGATAAAAAAAGAAAGAGACAGAGAGAGAGAGAGAGGAACACTTAACATAGGACGGACTGAGCGAGTGAGAGAGAGCTAGCTGAAATTTGGTTAGTGTTGGTATTAAAGGAGTGTTTAATCCTTGGTCAGGACAACACTGCCCCCATGTGGCCACACAGCAGTACTGTAGCCTGAATATATTCTACAGCCTCACACTAACCAACCCACCCTGGTCTCACACAACCTCTATTCTTCCAAGCCCATCAAACACACAACAGTATAAGTGTATTAATAGTATTTGTGTGTGGTGTTAGTATAGTAGACGTGTAGAAATAGTATTTCTTACCTTTCTGCTTGAGCTCCTCCACTACAGCCTTCATCATCTCCTGGTAGAAGGACTCGCCTCTCTCGATCAGCTTCACCTGCAGACAGTCATACACCCTCTGGAACTCTACACACACACACACACACACACACACACACACACACACACACACACACACACACACACACACACACACACACACACACACACACACACACACACACACACACACACACACAGTTTTAAACTGATTGCCAATACCAATATTTTCTACAGGAATATAGTAATGTATTAGTAGTACCAGTGTAGCATAAAGCATGACCTAGCGGCTCTAGAGACCTCACAGATGAGGGTCCAGGCCTGTATAGTAGTGTGTAGTACTACAGTAGTATAGTAGTAGTAGTAGTATATTACCGGCCCTGGAGACGTCACAGATGAGGGTCCAGGCCTTGATGATCTCGGGCTCTTTGCTCTGCAGTCGGACCACACAGCGGTACGCTCTCTTCTTGAAGTCCTCCTCCTCGTCAAAACGCTTCTTAGACTCCTGTGTGTGTGTGTGTGTGGGGGGGGGGGGGGGGGGTTAAAGCGTTTTAGATTCCTATTTTATACCCCAGCAATGTTTCTAGAACTCTTTTTAAATGTAACAGCAGAAAAAAAAAGTAAGACAGAAAAAAGAAAAAAGCAGACAGACAGAAGAGCAGACAGACAGACAGAAGAGCAGACAGACAGACAAAAGAGCAGCAGACAGACGAGCAGACAGACAGACAAAAGAGCAGCAGACAGACGAGCAGACAGACAGACAAAAGAGCAGACAGACAGACAGAAGAGCAGACAGACAGACAGAAGAGCAGACAGACAGACAAAAGAGAAGACAGACAGGCAGAAACACAGACAGACGGAAGAGCAGACAGACAGACAGAAGAGCAGACAGACAGACAAAAGAGAAACACAGACAGACAGAAGAGCAGACAGAAAGACACAAGAGGAGACACAGACAATAAGAGTTGGACGGACAGACGGACAGGAAGGACCGAACAGACAGACAGACGGACGGACGGGCCACCTTGTAGAAGGCCTGCAGGTCTCCTATTGGTGGGGAGGAGGTGACGTAGTCGGGGAACTTGTCCTGCAGGTGAGCGATGAGCATGCCGAACTGGGTGCCCCAGTCGCCCACGTGGTTGAGCCGCACCACCTCGTAGCCCAGGAACTCGAACAGGCGGCACATGCTGTCCCCGATGATGGTGGAGCGCAGGTGGCCCACGTGCATCTCCTTGGCGATGTTCGGCGACGAGAAGTCCACGATCACCTGCCGGGCCACACCCACAGAGTCCGAGTGGTGAGCCCACACGCCTGCATCCCTTCCCATCCCGTCCCATCCCGTCCCTCCCTCCCTCCCTCCCTCCCTCCCTCCCTCCCTACCGCCATCACTCCCTCCCTCCCTACCGCCATCCTCCCTCCCCTTCCCATCCTCCCACGTTTCCATCCCAAGCCATCACTTCCTCCCTCCCTCCCTCCCTCCCTCCCACGTCTCCATCCCATCCCTCCCTCCCTCCTCCCTCCCTCCCCCACGAAGGCTTCCACAGGAGACAAACAGAGCGCCTGTTTTCGGTCGGTCCCGCTCCTCACGTAAGGTAAGGACTACAGCCCAACGCCGAGGCGTCCACGATGTCGAGGCGGAGGGAAAGCTGGTAACCGTGGGAACGAGACGACAGTGGACATCGGACAGCTGATGCTAAGCTAGCAATGTGTGTGGGGGGTTAATCAGGTTAATAATCAACCCGAGGCAGACAAGACCGGGGAACCGCTGAGCCTGATTGGGCGGAACGATGGACGTCGAACTCAGGGAGAGCCCGGCGTCACCTCAGCGCGCTCTTATTGTGAAGGCGCGATGCGGCGCGTACCTTCTTCCTGGCGGGCAGGGGCGGCGGCTGAACTCCGTTGAGCAGCAGGTTGGTGAGCAGCTTGGAGACAAACGGCTTCCTAATGTGGATGTTGATGAAGCCTAAGGAGACGGGGACACACGATTGGTCCACCAGACAGGAAGTGGAGCGGCAGTCAACCAATGGGGATGCAGCTTCAGAGCTGATAGTAGTTTCAGTCATTCATCGTAGACTGTTGATAATCAACTACCTCTAATGTTTACTTTCATTTTTGCATATATATTACTACCATTGTTCATAGACGCATTTTATTGCGTGCATAAAACTGTTACTAAAGCACCATTTTATCTGAGCTCAGTGGCTTCAGTATTAACGACCCTCTCAAGCCGTTTCTCTTTCGTTATGAGGACTACCAGTCGATGGTCTAACTGGAAACAGGAAACCAGTGACCCGAACAGGAAGTGCTCCCCTCTGACCTGGTCCCGCGATCTCCGTCTTCTCTATAAGCTCGTTCTCCGGAAGGTTCTCCAGGATCTTCTGGGCGATCTCCCGAGGGGTGACCTTCTCCCCTCTGGCCTTCAGCATCTACACACACATACACACAGTAAAACTTTTAATTGTCTTTTCTTTTTTAAATAATCAACTGAATGACCTATTTGTTGAGCCACACACCCACACGAACAGGCAGAAACCAGTTTATTTTTTATTATTACTACACTTTGTCCAGTAATTGTTTTTTAAAGTGAAACTTTTAAATTGTCTTATAGATTATAAACAATCATCTCAACTGTGGTATGAACTATTTGTTGAGCCGCACACACCCACACATATCCCCCCCACACACACACACACACACATATCCCCCACACACACACACACACACACACACACACACACACACACACACACGTTGACAGCCCACCTGGCCCAGTGCCATGGCGCTGTTGCACTGGTAGTCTCCGAACTTGGGGTCTCGGCCGGGGGTGACGGCCAGCGGGGGGTCCGCCACCTGGGGGCAGGCCGCCCGGATGGCGTCCTCGAACACCTGCTGCAGCCGCTGGTTGATGTTCAGCATGGCCCTGGAGCCCGGAGCGGGGTCCGCCTGGAGGCTCTGGAGAACCACCGCAGAACACAGTGAGGACCCCACCACAACACCGCTAGAACCAATGCACAACACCGCTAGAACCCCACCACAACACCGCTAGAACCACGGCAGAACACACTGAAGAACCACAACACAACACCGCTAGAACCACGGCAGAACACAGTGAGGACCCCACTACAACACCGCTAGAACCCCACCACAACACCGCTAGAACCACCGCAGAACACAGTGAGGACCCCACCACAACACCGCTAGAACCACGGCACAACACACTGAAGAACCACAACACAACACCGCTAGAACCATGAACCCGCTAGAACCCCAACACAAAACCGCTAGAACCCCAACACAAAACCGCTAGAACCCCACCACAACACCGCTAGAACCCCAACACAAAACCGCTAGAACCCCAACACAACACCGCTAGAACCACAACACAACACTGATAGAACCACAACACTATTAGAACCACAACACAACACCGTAGAACCACAACACAGACTGTTAGAACCACAACACCGTTGGAGAACCACAACACAACACACGTGTGTTGTGATTCTAACAGTGTTGTGGTTCTAACAGTGCTGTTAGAACCACAACACCGCTAGAACCACGACACAACACCGCTAGAACCACAACACCGCTAGAACCACAACACAACACCGCTAGAACCACGACACAACACCGCTAGAACCACAACACAACACCGCTAGAACCACGACACAACACCGCTAGAACCACAACACAACACCGCTAGAACCACGACACAACACCGCTAGAACCACGACACAACACCGCTAGAACCACAACACAACACCGCTAGAACCACAACACAACACCGCTAGAACCACAACACAACACTGCTAGAACCACAACACAACAACGCTAGAACCACAACACAGTGAGAACCCCAACACAACACCGCTAGAACAACAACACAACACTGATAGAACCACAACACTATTAGAACCACAACACAACACCGTAGAACCACAACACAGACTGTTAGAACCACAACACCGTTGGAGAACCACAACACAACACACGTGTGTTGTGTTGTGATTCTAACAGTGTTGTGGTTCTAACAGTGCTGTTAGAACCACAACACCGTTACAAAAACAAAAGGCTGTACTGTTAGAACCCTACTGGTACCTGGTGTCTGGACTCTACTGGTACCTGGTGTCTGGACCCTACTGGTACCTGGTGTCTGGACCCTACTGGTACCTGGTGTCTGGACCCTACTGGTACCTGGTGTCTGAACCCTACTGGTGCAGTACTGGTGTACTTGGACTCACCCTCTTGAGGGTGTTCAGGCGGTACTTGAGTTTGGCGTTCTCCTCCTTCAGGCTGGCGAGCTGTGGCGATGGTTCGAGTGACCGTGGGTTCTTCAAACTCTCGATCTCCGCCGACAGAGTTCTGATCTGTCTCTCCTGTACATCAACACACCCAGACAGTGATCAACACAGCCAGACACACATTAACACAGCCAGACACACATCAACACACCCAGACAGAAGATGGTTTCACTATTGAAGGTTGGGGGAGATGTCTCGACCGCCACCGATAAACAAAACATAAAGCGGAGCTGGTCCAGCTCCTCCCACATCTCCCCTTCAGTTCCTGTGAGATGGATCCTGATCATAAGGTAAATAAACACTGGATTCATCCATGACTCATGAGACCTCAGCATGACGCAACGCCACCTGAAGCCCGTGAAATGATGCGCCTTGATGAGGACACAAACGCTCCCTGCTTTCGATACATTGAAGCAAGGTTTGTACTGTGTACGTGTGTGTTTTAAATAAGAATAACGTTAACACTAACATAACATTAGCCCCCCTGAAGTTACCACCGCTTACGTCATTGGACCCACATGTTCACGCACACACACACTCCACTACACCGCAGCATCATCACATCATCCAGAACACCGCATCACAACACATTACATCACAACGGACCTGCTCCTGTAGGCGGGCGGAGCAGTCAGCCAACGGGTCTCCCATCTTAGGTTGGAAAAAAAGTACAAAAATCTGAGAAAAAGTTCAACGCTTAGTTTCGGTATGAGCTGCCGACTCTGACACCGGCGGACGAGGAGAGCAGAAAGAAGAGCGTCCCGGAAAAGGAGGCTGCTCACTTTTAGTTTAGCGCCCCCCGGAGGCCAATAGAGAAGACAGCGGTTTTACAGTTGTGTTTTAGCGCCCCCCCAGCGGTCGAATGAGGAAAGACAGACATTGTGCTGATGTTTACTAATGATTTCAGCCAAGGTCACCTTTGACCAGATCAATACATTTTAGGGAAAATATAGAATACGATTATGAATGATGTTTGTGCATTTTATCAGGTGTACCCAAGAACATGACATTGGTTTGTGCTGCATTCTGGTCGAGAGACACACACAGACACACACACACACACACACACACACACACACTTGGATACATTATTGTTTAGTTTAAAGCAAAATAAACATGTATATTAATAATATACAAATAACAATATCAAATGAAACAGGACCACCGGTGGTTAAAATAGGAGAGAATATTTTGTTTTTATTTGTTGTGAAGCTATAAAACATTGTTGTTGAGTCTTCTTCGTGCTGGTGAAATATTTACAACTCTGGTGGACAGTACAGTGTCTGAGATTAAAATTCACAGTTTTCGAGGGGAGAAAAGAGTTGAGGAGAGGAAAACATTTAAAGCAACACCCAAATCACAAAGTGCAATAAATACCTGGTGGGTATATCTGGCGCCACCTATTGGCCGCAGCCACCAGACACACGCGAGGGACTCGACAGGAAGAGAATCACTTCAATTAAGGTTAACCGCGTGTGAGTCATCGACTACGTGTCGACCGGAGAAGTCACGTGACTAAACAAGGTTCTCAGTGGTTTAAAAAAAACAAAAAACACAAACAAATTATATACAAAAAGATATACGATGGCCTACATTCATTTCTGATCGAACATTCCGTCAATCAAGACATATTTTAATTGATCGTAACACATCGCATATATTGCTGATAACGAACGAGATCAACGTTGGAATGGTGCGCATCAAATCAAAGCCTACTTTACGACGACACTACGACAGAAAAACAAGGAGTAACGCGCAAAGGTAAACCTTTGCATGAGAACGACTAAACGAAAGGTAAAATCAGGTACTTCAGAAGTGATACTTATTCCTTATGGTTTACTGATAATCTACACTGTAGCTCGCCCTCTCTCTCACACACGGGGCTCTCTCCCCCTCGCACGCACACACACACCCAGACCTCTCCCCCCCCCCCCCACCTGCTCCTCCTCCCTACTCCTTCCGCACGTCCGCTCCACCAGTCACCTGCACTATCAGATACAGGAAGTGACATCATAACCCTACACACGCTCACTCTCTCTCTCCTGACAGGAAGGGAGACGCTCCTGGGATCACATCGTTGTCTTCCAAACGGACGGCTCCATGCCGCCGTTACTACGGCAACCGTTCATCTGGAGGGACCTGGGTGGAGGCAAGGAGGACCGCGCCCAGGTCCAGGTGGAGCGTTGAACCCGCGCGCTGTGGCGCGGTGCCTCGCTCAAGTCATAAATTAACTCGGGGAATAGAACCGCTGGCAAGCCGGCAAGTACCTCCTGGAGGTGGCTGGTGGTTCTGGTCTAGGACGCCCGGCTGACCGGTTCAACGGTAACCCCTGTAGACCGCTGGCTGCTTCCTCATAAAGAAAACTCCTGAAGCTTTCAGCGGTACAGAACCAACCCAAGGTCAGAGAGACAGAGAGGGGTTGAGACAGTGAGCGAGCTCGAAAGGGAGAGTGAGAGAATCAACCAAAGGTCAGGACTCTCCTCTGATGCATCATATACCAGAGAGAGAGAAAGAGGGGGGGGAGGGGAACAGACCCTGACATGGTCAGTCTATGAGGGTCATCCATTCATCTCCTGGTGGAGCAGTAAATACTGACCTCTCCTTTTACCCGGTGAGCTCTGAGAAGCCAGTTAAGGCGGTAAACTGGCGTGATCTTATTTCCTTCATTTGTTCGAGAGACAGCTAATCACTGCTTCCCTCAAGTAACTTATCTCGTGTGTGTGTGTGTGCGATTGTGTTACAGTGTCTGTGTGTGTGCATGCGTGAGTGTGTGTTACAGTGTGTGTGTGTGTGTGTGTGTGTGTGTGTGTTACAGTGTGCACATCATTTAACAACAAACAACATTTCATGAGCAGCTGTAACGACAGGTGGTCCTCTTCAGAACCTCAGCACTGATCAAGAAGATCTGGCCATGTTCTTCAGAGTACAGCATAGATAGAAGAGTACAACAGTATGAGTAGTAGAGTACCACAGAACCAGTGCTGGAGTAGTACAGTACCACGGTACCAGTACGAGAGTAGTACAGTACCACAGTAACAGTACTACCGAGATCGTACCAGGGTTCTGGTGCATGAGAAACCAAAGGATGTCACCTTCATGTAAGCTGCTGGATTCTGTCAGCGCATCGACTTCCCATTCTCTCCTGATCCAGTCCTATCCAGTCTTATCCAGACCTGATCCAGTCTCGATCCAGTCCTGATCCAGTCCTAACCAGATCTGATCCAGTCCTATCCAGTCCTTCCTGTCCTAAAGAGTATTGCTGGTGTGTTTCAGAGCTCCAACGTCCCCACTCTGAAGTTGAGGTGTGTTTCAGAGCTCCAACGTCCCCACTATGAAGGTGAGGTGTGTTTCAGAGCTCCACTCTGAAGGAGAGGTGTGTTTCAGAGCTCCAACGTCCCCACTATGAAGGTGAGGTGTGTTTCAGAGCTCAAACATCCCCACTCTGAAGGTGAGGTTGGTTTCAGAGCTCCAACGTCCCCACTACGTAGGTGAGGTGTGTCTCAGAGCTCCAACGTCCCCACTATGTAGGTGAGGTGTGTTTCAGAGTTCCCCTCTGAAGGTGAGGTGTGTTTCAGAGCTCCAACGTCCCCACTATGTAGGTGAGGTGTGTTTCAGAGCTCCAACGTCCCCACTATGTAGGTGAGGTGTGTTTCAGAGCTCAAACGTCCCCACTATGTAGGCGAGGTGTGTTTCAGAGTTCCCCTCTGTAGGTGAGGTGTGTTTCAGAGTTCCCCTCTGAAGGGGAGGTGTGTTTCCAGCCCCTTTGGGTGGGTTGTGCTGTACGTAGGAGGTCCCCTTGTGACGGATCTGTTCCTTGTGGAGGAACCTCCGCCGTGCTCGTACGCGTGTGTGCTTAAAGTCCTGATCCAGCTGGAATGCTAATGAAACCTGGGGGAAGCAGCATGAAGGCCCAGCTTCTGGTCCAACCTAAAGCTAGAACCGGACTGGATTCAAACTAAAGCTAGGAAGAGCGTCGGGGGCTCGGAGAGACCTCTGTCGTCGGCCGGCAGAGTTGGGTTCCTTGACGTGGCAGCTCGGCCGCTGCCCGGTTCTCCTGGTCCGGCTCGGGGGAGGGGGGGGGGGGGGGTTCCTCACACGTCATGGGAGGGGAGGTCAGGGATGGAGCTCCGTGCTCTGGTGAGGAACGCCATCTTATCTCTGAGGAGAGAACACCCGTCAGAACAACTGATGGCTTCTGTAACACTAGTAGATACAGCTGTTGGCTTCTGTATCAATAGCAGATATAGCTACTGTAACACTAGCAGATATAGCTACTGTTAGCTTCTGTATCAATAGCAGATATAGCTACTGTTAGCTTCTGTAACACTAGCAGATATAGCTACTGTTAGCTTCTGTAACACTAGCAGATATAGCTACTGTTAGCTTCTGTAACACTAGCAGATATAGCTACTGTTAGCTTCTGTAACACTAGCAGATATAGCTACTGTTAGCTTCTGTAACACTAGCAGATATAGCTACTGTTAGCTTCTGTAACACTAGCAGATATAGCTACTGTTAGCTTCTGTAACACTAGCAGATATAGCTACTGTTAGCTTCTGAAATGCTACCAGATATAGCTTCTGGGTACTGTTAGCCTATGTAACACTAAGATATAACTACTGAGTACTGTTAGCTTCTGTAACATTAACTACTGGGTAGAGTTAGCCTCTTTAACGCTCCCAGATATAGCTACTGCGTACTGTTAGCTTCTGTAACACTACCAGATACAGCTATCGAGTACTGTTAGCTTCTGTAACACTACCAGATACAGCTATCGAGTACTGTAAGCTTCTGTAACATTAAAACACAGGTTAGGTTTTAGGTTTGGTTCCGTGTTTAATAACCCAAGGTCCTCAACAGCAAGCAGCAGGTCCTACCTGAAGTTCTGAACCTCGGGGACCTCCTGACGACTGGTCATCTTGTGGACGTCTTTAGCTGCTGCCTTCATCATCTGCTCCACCCTGTGCTCCTGCTGCTGCTCCTCCTGGGTCTGAGGAGCGAGGAGAGGAGGGGAACGAGGAGGGGGAAAGAAGGAGGGGGTGAGGAGGAGAGAGTGATGAGGAATTTGTTAATTAACAGATTTGTGTATTCATTGATTATTATTTAAGTGACTTACTCTCAGTCATTACTCATTGGATCACTAAATGAATCACTATTTGGATCACGATTTGAATCACTAATTGAATCACTAATTGAATCACTAATTGGATCACTAATTGAATCACTAACTGAATCACTAATTGGATCACTAATTGCCTGTTGATGTATGAATGGCCTGGTCCATTGATTTGACTCAGGGACTGCCGGTCAGAGCCGGTCCGGTCCGGCCTGAGGTGCCCACCTGTCTCTCGGCCCGCCGCAGCAGCTGTCTGAACCTCTGGTCCTGCTGCACCCAGAGGGGCAGCTCCCGGCGGCCCTCCTGCCGGGCCTT
This sequence comes from Gadus macrocephalus, assembly GCF_031168955.1. Lineage (NCBI taxonomy): Eukaryota > Metazoa > Chordata > Actinopteri > Gadiformes > Gadidae > Gadus > Gadus macrocephalus. The sequence continues at coordinate 25,364,315 of NC_082388.1, forward strand.
CTCCATCTGCTCCTTCAGCTCCCGCAGGACCAGCAGCTCCTGGTCCAGCCGGGCCTGGCGGGTCCTGGACACCTGCAGGTCCATCTCCAGGTCCATGGAGGTGCGCAGCAGACCGTCCAGGGTCTTACCGGCCACTACGGGCTGGGGGACCAACGGGGTGTTACTACTGAGTGCTGGAGTATAACGTCTAACCTTACTCACTATAACTACTCCCTGTATACTGTTATACAACATCTAACCTTACTCAGGTAGAACTACCAGGTACAACTACTGGGTAATGTTATGTTAGTTAATGTTAATGTTCTGTAACACTACCAGGTATAAGTACTGAGTACTGCAGTAGGTACCACTACCAGGTGTAAGTACTGAGTACTGCAGTAGGTACCACTACCAGGTAAAAGTACTGAGTTGTGTTAGCTGCAGTGGTTAACACTACAGGATGTACGAAGGGCTCATTATATGGCAGCGTGTAAGAGGAACACCACAGCGTAGTGGTTTCTTTTTGGCAAGCCATCAGACCCAGGCACTAAAAGACGTCTTTGTTAGTCGTACTACGCAGACCCCAAGAATACACTCTGACGAATGGATGCTTAACCTCGAGGGAGCACAGAGCTCATCAAACATTCAGCAGCTCATGGAATATTAACGCTCGCTTTCTCAGGACTGAACACGTGACCACCGCTCGCTTTCCCTCGTCCACCCGCTCAAAGACTCCTCTTCCCTCCCTCCCTTTCTCCTCTCTCCTTTCTCTTTCAGACATTCAGACATTATCTATAATTAGAGGGCTATAGCAGCAGGGCAGACAGGTAAATAGCCAAACAGACAGGTAGACAGACAGGTCGACAGACAGACAGACAGACAGGTCGAGGGGCAGATAGACAGACAGACAGACAGACAGACAGACAGACAGACAGACAGACAGACAGACAGACAGACAGACAGACAGACAGACAGGTCGAGGGGCAGATAGACAGTACCTTCTTGACCCTCATGCTTCTTCGTTCAGAAGCGTTCCTGACGAACGGAGACTTCTTGGAGAGAGTGGAGCTGTCACTGTCACTACGGTTGATCTGGGGACAGAAATATACATTTAATGTACACATAATATATAATAGATAGAGAGAAAAATGCAGCACATTTAATATACAGAGATTGTGCTTGACGTGTGTGTGTGTGAGGCTTAAGCATATGCTGTGAAGGCGTGTGTGTGTGTTTGTGTGCATATGTTGTGTATGCATATGTGCGCGTGTGCATGTGTATATTGCGGGCCAGTGTGTGTGTGTGTACGTGTGTGTTACCCTGCAGATGTAGTGGCTCTGGGGTCCCGGGGAGAAGGTCTTGGACCTGATGACGGTGTTGCCCCTGATGAAGGACTGCTGGACCATGTGCCCCCCCCCTGGGCTGGGGTCCGGGGGCCGCTGCTTGGGCCGCACCGACGTCCCCCCGGTACTGGTCTCCTTGTTCACCTGTACCAGTAAACACACCTGGATCATTAAACACACCTGTACCAGTAAACACACCTGGATCATTAAACACACCTGTACCGGTAAACACACCGGGATCATTAAACACACCTGGATCATTAAACACACCTGTACCAGTAAACACACCTGGATCATTAAACACACCTGTACCAGTAAACACACCTGTACCAGTAAACACACCTGGATCATTAAACACACCTGGATCATTAAACACACCTGTACCAGTAAACACACCTGTATCACCATTATCATTAAACACACCAGTATCATTAAGCACAGCTATATCACCAGTATCATTAAACACACCTGTACCAGTAAACACACCTGGATCATTAAACACACCTGTATCACCATTATCATTAAACACACCTGTACCAGTAAACACACCTGGATCATTAAACACACCTGGATCATTAAACACACCTGGATCATTAAACACACCTGTACCAGTAAACACACCTGGATCATTAAACACACCTGTACCAGTAAACACACCTGTACCAGTAAACACACCTGGATCATTAAACACACCTGTATCACCATTATCATTAAACACACCTGTATCATTAAACACACCTATCACCAGTATCATTAAACACACCTGGATCATTAAACACCTCTATATCAACAGTATCATCAAACACATCTCTATAATAATACTTTTAATTTAGAGGCGCCTTTCAAGGCACCCATTAAACACAGCTATATCACCAGTGTCATTAAACTCACCTGCATCATTGAACTCACCTGTATCATTAAACGCACCTATATCACCAGTATCATTAAACAAACCTCTAGCAGTGAACACACCTGTAGTATTAAACACACCTGTATAACCTGTATCAGTAAACACACCTGTATTATCTAACACAATTCAATAAACTATGGTAATGTATGGCCCTGGTATGATCATGGTATGGTTTTAGTATAGTGCTAGTATTGTCGTGGTATGATACAGGTATAGTATTGGTAGAGTTATAGTATGGTACTGGTATGGTTCAGGTATTGTCCTGGTATTGTACTGGTATTGTATTGGTGCAGTTGTGTTTACCCTCTCTTTGATGGGGGTGGTGGTGGTGGTGGTTCCCGGCCTCTGCTGATCTTCATCATGCACCTCTTCCTCTGCTGCCCATTGGCTGCTCTCTGGGTGTAACTCCTCCCCTTCCTCGTGAGGCCCCGCCCCTATGCTGTTAGACACGGCCACTTGCTGTCCATCGAGCCTGTAGTGAAACACAGTTAGTGAGGAGCACACAGATCACTGGATATTACTAGTTCAGATATTTTGACAGGTTGGTTGGGGTTACAGTTAAGGTATAATACATCTTATATGTTGGGCTTTGAGTCATCCTATTGGCCCAGTGTGATAAACAATGCGTGAATGATACGACAAAGAGCTAATATCTGACCGATCAGCTTCTTCTGACGCTTCTTCTGCAGCTGGTTCCTGTGCTGGTTCTGGTGCGGGAGCCTTCTCCACCTGGAACAGAGCCGACAACTTTATGGATACTAAACCTCTTTACAACAGCTGGTGCTCAACAACAAATGAGGCATAAATAAACCAGTCACTAGGTCTACAACACTGGATATAGATAACCTTCACTCGGTCTAAAACACTGCATACATAAAACATTCATCAGGTCTAAAACACTGGATGCATAACATTTAATGTAAAAAAAAATATATATATATATATAAAAAAAAAAAATATATATATAGATATATATATAACTTCACTAGGTCTATAACATGAGTATGATCTCCATACCTGAGGGGCGAGCTCCGTGACGTCAGCGTGGCTCAGCAGGTTGAACCACCTGCTGCTCTTCTTCTCACTGCACTTCTCCTCCGCCAGACTCACCTGAGCTCCTGCCTGCACGAGGAGGAGGAGGAGGAGGAGGGGGTGGAGGAGGAGGAGGAGGAGGAGGGGGAGGAGGAGGAGGAAGGGGAGAGGAGGAGGAGGAGGAGGAGGAGGAGGAGGAGGAGGAGGAGGAGGGGGTGGAGGAGGAGGAGGAGGAGGAGGAAGGGGAGAGGAGGAGGAGGAGGTGGAGGAGGAAGAGGAGGAGGAGGAGGTGGAGGAGGAAGAGGAGGAGGAGGAGGAGGAGGAGGAAGAGGAAGAGGAGAGGAGGGGGAGGAGGGGGAGGAGGAGATGTGATGAGATGATGAGAGGTAGAGGGGAAGAGGGGGGGAGCAGACAAGAGGAGGAGATAATATGATGATTGGACAGGAGGAGCGAAGGAGATGAAGGGGGTGTACAACGAGGGTCGAGGAAATCAAAAATAATTGTTGACATCTACAAAGTATTATGGATGGCCGGAGGTTGTCAGAAAAGAACAACAGGAAGTGCTCAGAGCAGAACAGGAAGTGGTCCGAGCAGTAGGAGGTCAGAACCTACCAGGCAGCTCTCCCGACCCGAACTGCTGGTGTGGCAGACGTCCACGCGCAGCGTCTTCTGCCGCAGTGCATTGTGGGACATGCTGAGGCCGAAGACCTCGTTGACCTCCAGGCTGGGCTTGGGGGCGAAGGCGCGCGTCCGGAACAGGCAGCGGGCGTTCTCCGAGCACGGCAGCACCACCACACGCACGTACCTGGGGAACACGGTTAGAGGTTAGAGGACGGGAGGGTTCCTGGAGAACACGGTTAGAGGTTAGAGTGTTGGTGTGTGGAGCCTACATGTGGTGGTCCTCCGGCAGACAGAGGGCGCTGCAGTTGGCGAGCTGCAGCACGGCCACGCTGAAGCGCTGGTCCTGGTAGCGGAGGCCCAGCTGGACCTGAGCGCAGCCCGGGGACGAGGCCTCGTCGTCGGGGAGCAGGGAGGATGGCTGCTGCCCGGGCCTGGAGGAACCACAGAGGAGGACCAGACACACAGGAAGTCAGACAGGACACGCAGGAAGTCCGGCAAGACACACAGGAAGTCAGAAGAGAAACACCGGAAGTCGGAAAAGACACGCAGGATGTAGGACCAAACACAGAAAGTAGGACCAGACACACAGAAAGTAGGAAAAGACACACAGGAAGTAGGACCGGACACGCAGGAAGTAGGGCCAGACACACAGGAAGTAGGACCAGATACACAGGAAGCAGGACCAGACACACAGGAAGTAGGACCAGACACAGAAAGTAGGAAAAGACACGCAGGAAGTAGGACCAGACACGCAGGAAGTAGGACCAGATACACAGGAAGCAGGACCAGACACACAGGAAGTAGGACCAGACACACAGAAAGTAGGAAAAGGCACACAGGAAGTAGGACCAGACACGCAGGAAGTAGGGCCAGACGCACAGGAAGTAGGACCAGATACACAGGAAGCAGGACCAGACACACAGGAAGTAGGACCAGACACACAGAAAGTAGGAAAAGACACACAGGAAGTAGGAAAAGACACACAGGAAGTAGGACGAGACACACAGGAAGTAGGACCAGATACACAGGAAGTAGGACCAGACACACAGGAAGTAGGACCAGACACGCAGGAAGTAGGACCAGACACGCAGGAAGTAGGACCAGACACACAGGAAGTAGGACCAGATACATAGGAAGTAGGAAAAGACACACAGGAAGTAGGAAAAGACACACAGGAAGTAGGACCAGACACGCAGGAAGTAGGACCAGACACACAGGAAGTAGGACCAGACACACAGGAAGTAGGACCAGATACATAGGAAGCAGGACCAGACACACAGGAAGTAGGACAAGACACACAGGAAGTAGGACAAGACACACAGGACGTCGGACAAGACACACAGAATTCAGAGAAGCACAGATACACAATTTGAAACAAACCAGTTATTTTATTTGCTTCTTTTCATTTTCTTCGTTGTTATTTAGAAAAACTTCCAGGAAATATTTTTTTCTGAGATTGTTTGAACACAGTACCTGCGTTCTGATGGTTCATACACTCCACTGTCCCCGGCCACTGATTCGTCAGACACGGCAGAGGACACGCCCACATTATTAGACCCCGCCCCTGAGGCCCTGAGGGTAGGGGCAGACTCTGGAAAGAGAGAGAGAGCGAGATCGAGAGAGAGAGAGAGAGGGTGGAAAAACAAAATAAGCAGAACGAACGTTGATGAGTATGGAGGATACGGAGGGTAAGGGACGATACATGCAGTCTAAAACTGAACTCGGGTTCAAATATAAGACGTAAATAGAACAGTGTTTCAAAGAGAGTACATAATGTATCAAGCACGCTTCCACATAAGGTCATATGGAGGTCAGGGGGGTAGGATGTCCACTGTCCAATGGACACCGTCTGGCTGCTATGACAACCCCACACACACACACACACTCACAACCTTACATTGGGCCATTTTTATTCAAGTACTCAGTTCAGAGATCAGGTTCTAAATCAAAAGTTCAGGGTTCTAAGTTAAGAGTTCTTAATTCCCGTTCTAAGTTCAGAGTTCTAAGTGCTATGGTTGCATCGCCATAGTAACATCGCCTGTTTCTAAGGAAACAAAGTGTGTGTGTGTGTGTGTGTAGGGGAGGTGTCACCATTTGGACGACTCAGTGATAATCCCTCTTCAATAACAATACTTATGGTCACACACACACACACACACACACACACACACACACACACACACACACACACACACACACACACACACACACACACACACACACACACACACACACACACACACACACACCTGAGGGAGATTAACTGAAATTACAGAGCTGTAGCAAACAGGTAGATAGACAGACAGAGAGAGATAAGACAGACTGACAGGTAGAAAGAGAAACAGACAGAAAGGCAGATAGACGGACAGACAGGTAGACGGACAGAAAGGTAGACAGAGACAGACAGGTGTTAAAACAGACAGACAGGTAGACAGACCTACATACAGATAGACGGACAGAAAGGTAGACAGAGAGACAGACAGGCAAACAGACAGACAGGTAGATAGACATACAGACAGATGGACGGACAGAAAGGTAGACAGAGAGACAGACAGGCAATCAAACAGACAGACAGGTTGGCGGCGGGGTTGGCGGTCTTCTACCTCTTAGTTCTCCTCCCTGCGGGGTGGTCTCCCTCAGGTCCTCCTCCTCCTCTCCTCCAGCACCTCCTCCGTGCTCCTGCTCCCCCTCCTCCTCCCCCTCCTCCTCCCCCTCCTCCCCCGGGGTGAGGAAGGAGGCGGCGGCCAGCGGGGAGCAGGGAGGTGAGAGGGAGGAGAGGGAGGAGCGGGGCGACAGGGAGCCGACCGACAGCGGCGGCGGCGTCTCCGTCAGCCTCAGCGCCTGTAGCCGTGACGACCCCGCCTCCGGGGACCCCTCGGGGTGAGGCCCCGCCCCCGGCCCCGCCCCGCTCACCACCTCGTGCTCGTGGATGGTGGTGATGGCCATGGAGGGGCGGAACCCCCCCCCCAGCAGCAGCTCCAGCTTGTTCTGCAGGTCGGGGTCCATGTCGGGGGGCCGCTCCAGGTACAGGTCGCTGAAGCTCAGCGAGGAGGTGGAGCCTAGCGAGGAGGTGGTCGCCAGGGAGCCCCGGCTGCTGCCCGACGAGCAGGACAGCGTGCTGGCCGACAGGCTGGGGGGCAGAGGTCAAAGGTCAGGAGGGGGGCAGATATTAGGAGACAGGCTGGAGGGAAGGGGTCAGGCGACAGGCTGGGGGTCAGAGGTCAAAGGTCAGGAGGGGGGCGGGGGGCAGATATTAGGAGACAGGCTGGAGGGAAGGGGTCAGGTGATAGGAAGCAGGCTGGGGGTCAGAGGTCAGAGGTCAGGAGGAGGGGGGGGGGGGGCAGATATTAGGAGACAGGCTGGAGGGAAGGGGTCAGGCGACAGGCTGGGGGGCAGAGGTCAAAGGTCAGGAGGGGGGCGGGGGGGGCAGATATTAGGAGACAGGCTGGAGGGAAGGGGTCAGGCGACAGGCTGGGGGGCAGAGGTCAAAGGTCAGGAGGGGGGCGGGGGGGGGCAGATATTAGGAGACAGGCTGGAGGGAAGGGGTCAGGCGACAGGCTGGGGGTCAGAGGTCAAAGGTCAGGAGGGGGGCGGGGGGGGGCAGATATTAGGAGACAGGCTGGAGGGAAGGGGTCAGGCGACAGGCTGGGGGGCAGAGGTCAAAGGTCAGGAAGGGGGCGGGGGGGGCAGATATTAGGAGACAGGCTGGAGGGAAGGGGTCAGGCGACAGGCTGGGGGTCAGAGGTCAAAGGTCAGGAGGGGGGGGGGGGGCAGATATTAGGAGACAGGCTGGAGGGAAGGGGTCAGGTGATAGGAGGCAGGCTGGGGGTCACGGGTTAGGCGACAAGCTTGGGGTCAGAGGTCTGATGTTTTGAGACATGTGGAGGTCAAAGGTCAGCTGTTAGACAGGCTGGAGGTCAGATGTGGCGACCGAGGAGTCAGAGCTGACTGTAGAAACTGATCAGGATAAGGAATGGCGGCACACAGAGCCAACAGTGTTGCCTCGGCAAGTCAAACAGCTTTACTCATGTATGACAACAATGCCACCTATTAAGATAATCATTATGATCATATGTCAACTAAAGCTTCAGCATGAACGCATCTCTAAGAACTAGACCAACTGGTCGCGCAAATATTTACACACACTCTTAGGCAAGCATACATTTTGAGGTGAGTGTGTTTGTGTGGTTTTTTTGGGCACTTCTGGAGCTATGCAAGTGTGTCGGCACTTTTTTTGAGGCTGCGCATTTGTGCTAGACCTTTTGTGCCGTGTGTGCTTTGTGTCTGTGTGTGTGTCTGCGTGCATGTCTGTGTTTGTTTGTCCGTGTTTGCGTATCCGTGTTCGTGCATTTGTGTTTGTGCGTGCGCGTCTGTGTGCGTCTGTGTGTGTGTGTTTGTGCGTGCGCGTCTGTGTGCGTGTGTGTGTGTGCGTGCGTACCTCTTCAGCTGGGTGTGTAGCGAGGCAGCCAGGCGGACAGAGGACTCCAGGTCCCGGACCAGCTTGTTCCTCTTACAGTGGAGACGCAGTCTGCACACACAACCACAAGGAGCATGAGGAGGAGGAGGAGGAGGAGGAGGAGGAGGAGGAGGAGACAAGGAGCAGGAGGAGGAGGAGGAGGAGGAGGAGGGGGAGGGGGAGGGGGAGCATGAGGAGGAGGATGAGGTGGAGGGGGAGGAGGAGGAGGAGCATGAGGTGGAGGGGGAGGAAGAGGAGGAGGAGGAGGAGGGGGAAGATGAGGATGAGGAGGAGGAGGGGGAGGGGGAGGAGGAGGGGGAGGAGGGGGAGGGGGAGGATGAGGAGGAGGAGCAGGAGGAGGGGGAGGAGCAGGAGGAGGGGGAGGAGGGGGAGGAGGGGGAGGAGGGAGGAGGAGGGGGAGGATGAGGAGGAGGAGCAGGAGGGGGAGGAGCAGGAGGAGGAGGAGGGGGAGGGGGAGGAGCAGGAGGAGGAGGAGGGGGAGGGGGAGCAAGATGGGGAGGGGGAGCAAGATGGGGAGGGGGAGGAGGGGGAGGAGGAGGAGGAGGGGGAGAAGGGGGAAGGGGAGGAGCAGCATGAGGAGGAGGGGGAGGAGGGGGAGGAGGGGGAGGAGGAGGGTAAGAGACTACGGTGTTTGGGCAGCAGTGGGGTCTTAGCTCTTGGTGAGGGTCTTAGGATGGAGGCGGAGATATTGTAGTTCCTACCTCTTGGTCAGAGCCTTGCTCTGGGTGTGAGTTAGGGTGGAGGTGACGGAGGTGATGGAGGGTGTCTCACCTCTCGGTCAGGGCCTTGCTCTGGGTGTGAGTTAGGGTGGAGGTGACGGAGGTGACGGTGTCTAACCTCTCGGTCAGGGCCTTGCTCTGGGTGTGGCGCGCGGCCTGCAGGTCGGTCTCCAGGCGTTTCTTCTGGCTCTCGATGCGCTGGGCGTCGCTGGGCTGCAGGTGGCGCGGCGGGCGGGCGTAGCTCAGCTCCTTCAGAAGCTCCTCCTTCTCGTTGATGAGGATCAGGCGGTCGCGCTCCGGGTCCAGCAGGCCGGGCCACGCCTCGCTGTCCAGCCGCGCGATCTGCACCTCGACGCCGGAGATCCTGCAGGAGGAGTCATACTGGTCACACTCACACCGTCTACCCACCGCACCGTCCGTCAGAGGATGACGGAGGGCGTGGCTGACGGATAATAATAATAATAATAATAATAATAATAATAATACATTTAATTTAGAGGCGCCTTTCAAGACACCCAAGGTCACCTTACAGAGCATATAGTCATCATTCAAAACTATGTAAAACAGACTAGGAATAAAAGGAAAACAGAGGTTAAACATGAAGAATAATAATAATTAATAACACTCAAAGACGCCTAAAGTGAAGGGGGGACCTCACTAACCACCACCAATATGTAGCACCCACTTGGGTGATGCACGGCAGCCAATCGGTGCCAGAACGCTCACTACACACCAGCTTGAGGTGGAGAGTTAGGGATGAGGTGGAGAGTGAGGGAATAGAACATTTAAACACTATCGACCATATTTAAACACTATCGATCACATTTAAACAATATCGACCACATGTAAACACTATCGCCCACATTTAAACACTATCACCCACATTTAAACACTATGGACCACACGTAAACCCTATCGACCACATTTAAACACTAACGCCCACATTTAAACACTATCGACCATATTTAAACACTATGGACCACATGTAAACCCTATCGACCACATGTAAACACTATCGCCCACATTTAAACACTATCACCCACATTTAAACACTATGGACCACACGTAAACCCTATCGACCACATTTAAACACTAACGCCCACATTTAAACACTATCGCCCACATTTAAACACTATGGACCACATGTAAACCCTATCGACCACATGTAAACCCTATCGACCATATATAAACACTATCGACCACATTTAAACATGTAAACCCTATCGACCACATTTAAACACTATCGACCACATTTAAACACTATCGACCACAAGTAAACACTAGCAACCATATTTAAACACTATCGACCACATTTAAACATGTAAACCCCTCTCGACCACATTTAAACCCTATCGACCACATTTAAACCCTATCGACCATCAGGGGGATGGGGGAGTGGTCTTTGCAGAGGCATACGTCAGCCGAGCCCGAGCATACGCGATCTGATTGGATGACGGATCCGTCGCTGCCTGAAAAGTTGGACATTTTTTAAACTTTCTTGACGGAGCCGACGGAACGGATGGACCCACAATGCATTGCGGCTCCGTCCCATCAAAGTCAATGGGATCCGTCCGAGGGGTTACTCCCACTAACGAGGGGGACAAAACAAACAAACAACGAGTTGGAGCTAACGAGTTTGAGCTAACTGACCCTAACGCGGAGGAGTTAACTAACACTAACGAGGGTGAGTTAACGAACTCTAACGAGTCGGAGCTAACGAGCACAGACTGACCCATCAGTGGACAGCTGTGTTTATAATGCTGCTGGCGTAGGAGGAACGCAGGGAATGAGGTGAATAAGGATGTGGACAACAAGGATGTGGACAACGAGGAGGTGAGCAAGGAGAGGATTGAGTAGGTGCCGTACCTCCTCTTGGCCTCCTCATATTTGAGACTCAGGCGAACCTTCTCGGCCAGCTGGTTGTTAGCGCTGCTGCCCACCTGAGAACACACACGCACACACACACACACTTAGATACATACTAATGACGAAAGGAAAGTGAAAAATGTTTTCCCTAAGGGGACAACTAATAAACTAACTAATACACTCACACTTCTTTACACACTTGGAGCACAGATACACTTAGATATACACTAATATACACATGCCCGCAATTAGATATGTACTACATTGATATGTACTACATCCATAGATAAGTACTACATACAAAGTACACATATACAAAGATACATATATACATAGATATGTTCTACATCCATAGTTAGATATATACTACATACATGGATACAAAGTACGTATACAAAGATACATATACAGCGATTTGTACTACATCCATGGACACATACTTAGTCGGAGAGCACCCAGACCTCCACACATTAGGCTGAATATTAAAAAGGGATCAGAGACCCCAGCCACACATTATCAGATTACCCCCGTCAGGGATTATGCGGGATTACGGCGGATGTGCGCTGACCTCGGCGGGGATGTCTGTCTGCGAGCCGGCCTCAGAGTAGAGGCGGGGCAGGGACAGCTCCGAGGGCCCCAGCGACAGGCTGCTGCCCCACAGCTCCTGCTCCGAGCCCGAGTCCAGCGGGAAGCCGTCCTTCAGCACCGCCAGTTTCTGGAGAGGAGACGCACGTCAGCTCACTGTCCAACCCCTAACCGTCTCTGTACTGTCTAACCCCTGCCTGTCTCTCTACTGTCCAACCCCGAACTCTCTGTACTGCCTAACCCCTACCTGCTCCTTTATGACCTGTCTCTATACGGTCTCACCCCTACCTGTGCTGTCTAACCCCTACCTGCTCCTTGATGACCTGTCTGTACTGTCTAACCCCTACCTGCTCCTTTATGACCTGTCTCTATACTTTCTAACCCCTACCTGCTCCTTAATGACCTGTCTCTGTACTGTCTAACCCCTACCTGCTCCTTAATGACCCGTCTCTGTACTGTCTAACCCCTACCTGCTCCTTAATGACCCGTCTCTGTACTGTCTAACCCCTACCTGCTCCTTAATGACCTGTCTCTGTACTGTCTAACCCCTACCTGCTCCTTAAAGACCTGTCTCTGTACTGTCCAACCTCTACCTGCTCCTTAATGACCTGTCTCTGTACTGTCTGACCCCTACCTGCTCCTTAACGACCTGTGTATGAACTGTTAACCCCTACCTGCTCCTCAATGCCCTGTCTCTGGATTCCCTGTCTAAGTAACAGTTACAGTAACCAGTGTTTGACCGCTGCCCCTTCAGTCTGTATTCCTCTTTAACACCCTCTCGAGTGGCCGCATGCTATAAACTTTCAAAATAAAAGACCTACAGGGTGTTTAAAGACCTCCACGATTATCTGTTATCACACATACACACACACTAACACTAATTCATCCACACAAATCAACACAGACAGACACCAACACAAATCAACACACACATACACACAAATCAACACAGACAGACACCAACACAAATCAACACACACACATACACACAAATCAACACAGACAGACACCAACACAAATCAACACACACACATACACACAAATCAACAAAGACAGAGACCAACACAAATCAACAAAGACAGACACCAACACAAATCAACACACACACATACACACAAATCAACAAAGACCCAGACACAAATTCTCAAAAAAAATCAGCTGTCAACTGCAGCCGGGGAGAAGTGTGTCTGAGAGCATAGGGGGGGAGGGGGGGGGAGAGGGAGGGAGAGAGGGGGAGAGAGAGAGAGAGCGGTAGGGAGTGTATGTGTTGCCGACCTGTATGAGGGCTTGCTTCTCCTTCTCCCCAGAGGAGATGGCGTCCCTCAGGGAGTGCACCTCCTTCATGATGGCCTCCGCCTCCTGGGGCTGGTAGCCCTGGGGACAGCTGGACACCTTCAGGTCGATCCTGGAGGAGAACCACATCAGTACTGGCGCTGGTTCTACTACTGATACTAGCACTCCTCATATTAACTAGCGGCCCTGAGGACGAACAACACCCACCCTTTCAGAGTCTCGAATCCCTGCTGTTTAAACTGCAGCTCCTGCTTCATAGACGACAGGTCTCTCTTCAACCGGTTCACCTGAGATAAGGGGCAAGAGCGAGGGGGAGAGGGGGGAGGGAGAGAGAGAGACAAGGGGGGGGGATAAAAGGGAGGGGGAGAGAGAGAGGGAGGGAGAGAGAGAGGGAGGGAGGGAGGGAGGGAGGCAGGCAGAGACAGAAAGGGAGAGAGAAAGTGAGGAAGGGGGAGAGAGAGAGGGGGAGAACACAGAGAAAGGGAGGGAGACGAGAGTGAAAGACAAAGACAGAGACAGATAAAGAGAGAGAGAGGGAGGGAGGGGGAGAGAGAGAGACACAGAGAGAGGTAAACGGAGACAGACAGAGAGAGAGAGAGAATGTTAACGCGTGCTGCCCGATACAGCAGTATGGATTATTACCCAATTTGGGGATTGGTTCTTATTGATATTGATATGATTGATATGTTGATCATCTCTCACCCTGCTCTTAGCAGTGATGATCTCCGCCTTCAGGATCTCTGGATCGTAGCGGCTGGACGAGGACGAGCGAGAGTTCACTACAGAGAGAGAGACAACAGATAACCTTAGTTCACTACAGAGAGAGAGAGAGACAACAGATAGCATTAGTTTACTAGAGAGAGAGAGAGAGAGACCACAGATAGCATTAATTTACTACAGAGAGAGAGAGACCACAGATAACCTTACTTCACTACAGAGAGAGACAACAGATAACCTTACTTCACTACAGAGAGAGAGAGACCACAGATAGCATTAGTTTACTACAGAGAGAGAGAGACCACAGATAACCTTACTTCACTACAGAGAGAGACAACAGATAACCTTACTTCACTACAGAGAGAGAGAGACCACAGATAGCATTAGTTTACTACAGAGAGAGAGACCACAGATAACCTTACTTCACTACAGAGAGAGACAACAGATAACCTTACTTCACTACAGAGAGAGAGAGACCACAGATAGCATTAGTTTACTACAGAGAGAGAGAGACAACAGATAACCTTACTTCACTACAAAGAGAGACAACAGATAACCTTACTTCACTACAGAGAGAGACCACAGATAGCATTAGTTTACTACAGAGAGAGAGAGACAACAGATAACCTTACTTCACTACAGAGAGAGACAACAGATAACCTTACTTCACTACAGAGAGAGACCACAGATAGCATTAGTTTACTACAGAGAGAGAGAGACAACAGATAACCTTACTTCACTACAAAGAGAGACAACAGATAACCTTACTTCACTACAGAGAGAGACCACAGATAGCATTTGTTTACTACAGAGAGAGAGACCACAGATAACCTTACTTCACTACAGAGAGAGACAACAGATAACCTTACTTCACTACAGAGAGAGACCACAGATAGCATTAGTTTACTACAGAGAGAGAGAGACAACAGATAACCTTACTTCACTACAAAGAGAGACCACAGATAGCATTTGTTTACTACAGAGAGAGACCACAGATAACCTTACTTCACTACAGAGAGAGAGAGAGAGACCACAGATAACCTTGATAGGCAATAGAAAGCCTGAGTCATTCTCAGTGTGTGTGTGTGTGTGTGTGTGTGTGTGTGTGTGTGTGTGTGTGTGTGTGTGTGTGCGTGCGTGCGTGCGTGCGTGCGCCTCCTTACAGCTGGTCTGCGAGGTGCTCTTGTTCCTCCAGGTGTCGTGCAGGAGCTGGTACTCCTGCTGGGCGAGGAGGAGCCGCTGCTCCTTCACCTGGTAGATCTCCTCCTGGGCGCTGATGGCGTGGTGCGCCACCTCCAGGTACTCCCTCAGCATCACCTCCTGCTCCTGCTGCCACTGGGCCCGCGGGTCCTCCAGCTGGGTGCTCTCTGGGGGGGGGGGGGAGGAGGATGGGGGAGGAGAGGGAGGACGGGGGGGGAGATGGGGAAGAGGAGGAGGAAAAAGAGGAGGAGGGGTGGATGAGTAACATGTCATTACTGGTGTTGTCGTCATGGTTACATGTACTTACTGGTGTTGTGGTTGTCATGGTAACATGTAATTACTAGTGTTGGGGTCTTCATGGTAACATGAAGTTACCGGTGTTGTCGTCATGGTTACATGTACTTACTGGTGTTGTGGTCGTCATGGCGTCATGGTTACATGTACTTACTGGTGTTGTGGTCGTCATGGTAACATGTAATTACTGTTGTTGTGGTCGCCATGGTAACATGTACTTACTGGTGTTGTGGTCGACATGGTAACGTGTACCTACTGGCGTTGTGGTCGTCATGGTAACGTGTACTTACTGGTGTTGTGGTCGACATAGTAGGCCCCGACCACCGGGTCGTAGGCCTCCTCCCAGCCGATGGGAAGTTCATCTCCGATACAGTCGGCGAAGGACAGGGGTTTGGTCTGCCTGGAGAACACACAGGAAGATTATCACCGGGACGATAACCATCGGGAATACTACTACCGGGAGTACTATCATCAGGAATACTACCTCCAGGAAAACTACCACGAGGAATACCATCACCAGAAATACTACCACCAGGAATACAATAATGGGTAAAACTATATGGAATAATAATCAAAATATTGATTTGGATATTTGGATATTTACCCAAAGGAATTGGATAATAAATTATTATTGTATGAAACTGTGTGTTGGAGATAATTCATGTGTAGTGAGGTCTTGTAACCTCAGACAGAAAGACACACACACACACACACGGTTGCCACAGTTATTCATCAGTACCAAGAATGGAATGCCAGAACTCCCCCCAACCGCCTGCATTCCATCACACACACACACACACACTGCACACGCACAACCATAAACACACACTCCCCACAGACACACTCAGTGTAGCCTCAGTGTAGCCTCAGTGTAGCCTCAGTAAAGGGCATAAAAAAAAATAATAATCGTTCCAGTTACCGACCGACCCTGTCAATTTATGTGCGACCCAAATTATTTTATGAGCTTTAAAATAAATGAATAAATAAATACATTTAAAAGAAAAAGTTTGGATGCAAACTATAATTACGTTTGTGTACAGCACCACCTACAACTGCCTATCATTCGCTGCCGCTGGAAAAAATAAAATAAAAAAATAAAATAAATTCCCTACCTACCGATGTCCTCAACTGACAACCAACAGGAACCAAACTTTTTTTTTTTATAGATATATATACTGTATAACTATATAGATATTTATCTATATATACATTATCTGATTCTCAGGGCACAGTTGACATCCGTTTAAAGTACTCATGCAATTCAGCAATTCTTGTTCCTAAATAATCCCGTTGACACCTTGAGTGTAGCAGGTGCAGCAGCTAGCGCTTCGTCAGAGGACAGGTGAGTCCAGCCCGTTCTCCATCGCTGGACGAGGGCAACGAAACACGAATACCCAGAAGTAGGTCATAGGGCCGTCACCAAGATCCATAGGTAAGATTGACAGCCCTTCACTACAGTGGACGCCATTTGGTAAGCTATGCTCGATAGCAACAGCTAGCATAGACAAATTTCAGCACCAGCTGACGAATAAAGTTCATATCATATATATATATATATATATAGCATCAAAGCCTAACTGCTAGGGAGCCTTGGTTTGAAGTAAGTGTGAGCTGTCATGGCTACCAGAGATAACCTAATAACTTTGCATTGCTTATGGTTGCCGAGATGTTGAACGTAGGGCGATGACCACAGCCACTAACTCTAGTTACCAAACCACCAGAGCCACCTTATCAAACATCCTCATACCAGGTTGGTACGAAACTGATAAGAAAATGCAAGCTCATTGTTTGAGCTTGCAGTGAGTCAAAGGCAGCCATTGCAATAATCCCTAGTAATGGATGGACAAGTACCCCACTGCATCACTATATCAAAGTCACACTCCAGGATGTTGGGTTTTTCAGGGAGAAAAAAAACCCAGGGAGAGGGACTGAAGTCCCAGGCAGAGGGCCTTGAGACCCAGGCAGAAGGACTGAAGACCCAGGCAGAAGGACTGAAGTCCCAGGCAGAGGGCCTTGAGACCCAGGCAGAAGGACTGAAGACCCAGGCAGAAGGACTGAAGTCCCAGGCAGAGGGCCTTGAGACCCAGGCAGAAGGACTGAAGACCCAGGCAGAAGGACTGAAGACCCAGGCAGAAGGACTGAAGACCCAGGCAGAAGGACTGAAGACCCAGGCAGAAGGACTGAAGTCCCCAGGCAGAAGGACTGAAGACCCAGGCAGAAGGACTGAAGACCCAGGCAGAAGGACTGAAGACCCAGGCAGAAGGACTGAAGTCCCAGGCACAGGGCCTCAAGACCCAGGCACAAGGCCAGAAAACCCAGGCAGAGAGCTTGAAGACCTGGCGAACTGGTGGGGGGGGGGGTCAGTTGGTTAGAGCGGCCTGGCACTCAACTCCTACTCAGCTAAGAGGGCTAAGGCAGCAGGGGAGACCAGATACAGCCTCGCTGGGAGTCTGGCCAGTTATCTTCTTGTGCACAGGACGATGAGGATACTTATTTGATGTACATCTTTTCATTTCATGGCTACCTTCTTTACACTAAAGTATGGAGCGTAGTATCAATAAGAGTATCAATGAGTATCAGTATGGACAAGCACTATCAGTATAGATATCAATCACATCCTCAGATAGATACCCTGACCCCAACATGTGGTTCCTAGAGCTGCAGTGTCTCTCCACCAGGGGGCAGCATTCATCTGGTGGCTGCTCCACTAATGCTTGTGCTCACTTTGTTGTTGCCCTGCGAAATACTCAATATTTAAATATTGAGTATTTATTAAGTGCTTTATTCCACAAGCCTGAATACAAACACATAAGAACAGCACATACGCACAAACACACACACCCCACATCCACACAAACATTTATCACTACATACTCACAACCACAAACATCCCCACACACTCACACACCAAAGAAAGCATTGTGAAGCAAACTGGATCCTTTACTGCTCAATAATGAATGAGACTCAGAGAGGGGAGATCCCCATTAACACACACACACACACACACACACACACACACACACACACACACACACACACACACACACAGAGACAGAGACACAGAGAGAGAGAGAGAGAGAGAGGAGAGAGAGAGAGAGAGAGAGAATTTCTCCCAGTCCTGGTGGTTTGAGACTGGGAGGTCAGTCCTGATGGTTTGACTGGGAGGAGATCATTCCTGATGGTTTGACTGGGAGGAGATCAGTCCTGATGGTTCTATTGGGACCAGGTTAGTCCTGATGGTTTGAGACTGGGAGGAGGTCAGTGCTGATGGTTTGACTGTGAGGAGGTCAGTCCTGTGTAGTTATCTGGAAGCAGGTCAGTCCTGATGGTTTGACTGGGAGGAGGAGGTCAGTGCTGATGGTTTGACTGGGAGGAGGGCTTGTGTCCAGCTAGGGGTGCATCTTGTGTTCAGCGTCAGCAGCAGGAGACCCTGGCCCAGGCCCCGTTCCGCCTGCTGACTGAGCGGAGCCCAGCACTCTCACCTAGCCGCCGGGAGCTAGCCGCACGACCGGTTAATCCGGTTTTACTGGCTGGGAAAGAATGTGCGTGCACATTTCAGCTGAACGCACGCGCCCACAGGCATGTGAGTGAACCACCCCCTGCTGGGACCTCAAACGCCATGGTAATGCCACCTGTCAAGGCTGGAGGTGGCTAACATGAAACTAGCGAGGCAGCATAGCTAACTAGGCAGAATATCTAACCAGGTAGCATAGCTAACTAACCTGGTTAACTAGGTAGCATAGCTCACTGGCTAGCATAGCTCACTAGGCCACATAGCTATGCGGTGAGTCAGAGAGTGCAATTTACATTCCTCACCTCTTTTATTATCAGGCATTCAAATATGTTTCATAGGTGTTCAAGGTTCAAACCACCTCACCCCCCCTCCCCCCCCCCACCACACAGCTCCATCTCTTGTTTAATGCTCTCATTCATCGGTCTCTCTCTATATCTGTACAAGTTCAAGTTCGATACGCTTCATTGGTGTGAACTTCACGCGAACATGGAAACAAAAATATAAAAACAACATTGCCTTGAACAAAACAAAAACGTCTCTCCTCTCACCCCCTCTCTCGCCCCCTCTCTCTCTCGCCCCCTCTCTCCCGCCCTCTCCCTAAACCTCCCTCCCTCTCTCTCTCCCTCCCTCCCTCGCTCGCCCCCTCCCTCCCTCAACGTGGTGACTGTCAGATAACATTCCATTCAGCTGGTAGAATGTGTTGGGTGCGTCACCACAGGGGTTGGAAGGACAATATGGCAGACTAAGGAATGTACAAACACAACAGACTAACCAGGAAACCACAGATATCTTAAATTACCGGAACAATCTCTACTCCTGATGCAACCCACAGATACCTTCAATTACAGGAACAACCTATTTTCTTTCATGATGGAACCCACAGATACCTTCAGCTACTACAGCAACAACCTCTTCTCCTGATGAACCCAAAGATACCTTCAGCAGATATCTTCTCCTTATGGAACATTGAATAACATCACACCATAGTCCTATCTTCAAAATGTAAAGATAGGATGAAAAGCCAGCTACGAAAGTTACCATTCGTCTTCATGCTCTCAGTTACTTCAGCATTAAGTTACAAATTACTTTGTAACTTTAAGGCAGAAGTCATCTGTTGATCTGTTGGCCTGTCATACGTGGGCCTCCGCTGACCGTAGGCCTGTATCGACAGTAGGCCTGTCATATCATGTGGGCCTTTCCGTCGATCATAGGTCTGTATCGACCGTAGGCCTGTATCGACAGTAGGCCTGTCATATCATGTGGGCCTCCGTCGACCGTAGGCCTGTATCGACAGTCGGCCTGTATCGACAGTAGGCCTGTGTCAAACTTGGCCTGTGTCGAATGTAGGCCTGTCACAGTAGGCCGCTTGATATGAAGACTCAAATTTTACAAACCATGCACGGACCTTGCTAGGGTTTTACTTTTAAACCACTAATTTGGGTACCTGTAATACCCTACCGAACTGACATTGTGAACGCGGCAGTTCCATTGCCTCAAACCAGTGGAAACAACCGGTGATGTTCCACAAGCAAGACGCTAGGAGTCCCTGGAGTCCACCAGGCAGCAGCAGCTGACTAGGCCTAAAAAAAAGTTGGTTCCTGTTGGTTGTCAGTTGAGGTCATGGGTAGGTAGGGAATTTTTTTTTATTTTTTATTTTCAGCGGCAGCGAATGATAGGTAGGTTGTTTTCATTTAAAAACGAGAAAATTCGCTCATCCTTGTACAGAATGAAGAGGTGCTGTACCAAAACGTAATTATAGTTTGCATAAAAAAAAATTATTATTTTTTTTTTTTTTTATAAAGCTCATAAAATAATTTGGGTCGCACATAAATTGACAGGGTCGGTCGGAAACCGGAACCAAACAAAAAAAATTTTTAGGCCCTAGATGGTAGGGCTTTGACTCCGAACTTCGTTATTCGAATATAATTCGAATATCAAAAAATAAATCAAAATTCGAACAAATATTAGGCAGCCCTTAATATTCGAACCTGTTATGGGCAGGCCAAGAGGGAGAGACGCGGAGAACCCCACGCAGTCTATTCATAATATTGTAATGACCACGGAAGAGGCAGTGAATGAAGTATTGATTAGACAGCGAGTTATTAGAAACCTAATAAACCGTTGGAACGCGCAAGACCGGTAACCATAGCAACGCCGGTAAACGAACATCGCGAAGCCCAATCCAGGTCTTACTGAAGGGATTTACTGAAGCAAAATATTATTAATAAATATTCGAATATATTCTAATATTAATAAACAAACGAACTTCGAATAGGATTTTTGGGCAAAAGTCAAAGCCCTACTAGATGGTTGGTCTGTGGGCTGCCTGTGGGCTGCGGTGGACTGTGTGATGACCAGCAGATTGTAGTCATGATTAGGCCTGGGTAAAAAAATCGATTTAATCGATTTTGGATCGATTTCGTTTAAATTTCACGCTATCGATTCACAGGGCATGAGATCGATTTTTTTATTTTTTTTTTAATGTGTTGAAAAAATGTGAATTTAAGGAGTTTTATAATACTTGAATATTTTATCTTAAATGGTATAATCTTTACAATGGTTATATTTATATATTTTAGGAAGATGGAGGCAGTTTTGTTTATAGTTGCCTGGATTGTCATTAATGTAGCCTACAAAATAAAAACATGTGTGTTGCATGGAGATAATTTCATTAATATATTGAATTAGGCAGGCCATCACGTTGAATAGAATGTAAAATCTTGCTAAGGATGTTAATTAACAGTCACAACTACAAGATTTTAGTCACAATTAATGATTTTAGTGATGAATTAACGATGATAGCCTATAAAGAATATTTCCTTACAACTTAAGAAAATTATCATTCAATCTAGGAGCAGATGGAACCGATTCGGATTGAATCGAATCGAATCGAATCGTTATTAATCGATTTAAAGCCTTCAGAATCGAAATCGAATCGATTCAGGAACTTGGCCGTGATACCCAGCCCTAGTCATGATAAAGAGAAGTAGTAATTAACCTGGCAAGGGTGCAAGGTATTCAGGCATGTGTAATAGTTTCCAACAGAAAAGCACATGATTTAACGTGCTGAGTCCACAGCCCCCAGCAGACGGGTCTACTGATGACTACCAGATGAGAGGAATTACTTGAAATGTTTTGACCAAACCATCGAATCAACGGTTTACCATGATTACTATGACTTTCCCACAAACCATGTAGGCTATTTAGAAAGAGGCAGCGAAGGTAGGAGAATAAACCAGAGAACCACCATGAGAGCTGGACTGTAGCCCAGGAAACAGTCCTACCAGAGAACCAGCCTGCAGCCCAGGAAACAGTCCTACCAGAGAACCAGCCTGTAGCCCAGGAAACAGTCCTACCAGAGAACCAGCCTGCAGCCCAGGAAACAGTCCTACCAGAGAACCAGCCTGCAGCCCAGGAAACAGTCCTACCAGAGAACCACTGAGAGCCTGCAGCCCAGGAAACAGTCCTACCAGAGAACCAGCCTGTAGCCCAGGAAACAGTCCTACCAGAGAACCACTATGAGAGCCTGTAGCCCAGGAAACAGTCCTAGCAGAGAACCAGCCTGTAGCCCAGGAAACAGTCCTACCAGAGAACCACTATGAGAGCCTGTAGCCCAGGAAACAGTCCTACCAGAGAACCAGCCTGTAGCCCAGGAAACAGTCCTACCAGAGAACCAGCCTGTAGCCCAGGAAACAGTCCTACCAGAGAACCAGCCTGTAGCCCAGGAAACAGTCCTACCAGAGAACCAGCCTGTAGCCCAGGAAACAGTCCTACCAGAGAACTAGCCTGTAGCCCAGGAAACAGTCCTACCAGAGAACCAGCCTGTAGCCCAGGAAACAGTCCTACCAGAGAACCAGCCTGTAGCCCAGGAAACAGTCCCACCAGAGAACCACTATGAGAGCCTGTAGCCCAGGAAACAGTCCTACCAGAGAACCAGCCTGTAGCCCAGGAAACAGTCCTACCAGAGAACCAGCCTGTAGCCCAGGAAACGGTCCTACCAGAGAACCAGCCTGTAGCCCAGGAAACAGTCCTAGCAGAGACACAACATGAAGGCCAGTCTTTAGCCCAAGAAACAGTCCTACCAGAGAACCAGCCTGTAGCCCAGGAAACAGTCCTAGCAGAGACACAACATGAAGGCCAGTCTTTAGCCCAAGAAACAGTCCTATGGTGCAGGACAAGCTCGGCCCATCCAGATTCTGTCAGGACCGCTCTGGGTCAAAGTACCAGGTAGGAGACAGAGTCCACAGGACAGGCTGTGTATGATCTCATCATTGGCAGGTCGGCTTCACATAGTTGCCGGTACCTGCAGAAATTACACTTGATACAACCCAGTCCTGATCAAGACACAGACTCTCCTCGTTTCTGGCCCAGCTCAGAGTCATGTGTCACGGTGAACTACAAGTATGTAAAGTATGCACTTGTACGTTCCCGCCACCACCTGAGCTCAATGATGCTCTTGTGCATCGCTCACACGGAAATATTTGCCAAACACCTCAGGCCCCCTGAGGGGGAAGCAAAGCCTGGCGCCTGCCCTGCACAACAAAACGTACACCGATAAGAACATTTCAGCGAGGCTGTGCTCTGATCATTGTGTGTTCTCTTAGTACTATTCCCTTAGCAGGGGGTTACTGTGGTAAAGCCACCCTTTGGTCTCAGAGCCATGATGTCCTCAGCAGGGCCAAGCAAAGGAGCAGTTTAAAAAAAAAAAAAAAAAAAAAAAAAAAAAAAAAAAAAAAGCTGGCCGTAAGCCTGGAGGAATTCAGGGCCATTAAAGGATTTGGTATCAAAGTCTGGGGGTCTTTAGGAGCCTACAAGGAGCCTTGTGTAACCAGCGCTCTGTGGAGCGCCCGAGCTGCTAGACCCCGCCAGGCATGTATGATAAGCCTATTACACTGCATGCTCTGCCCTGCATGCTCTGCCCTGCATGCTCTACCATAGATGCGATAACATACTATACACTATATGCTCTACCATAGATGCTATACACCTGCATGCTCTCTACCGTAGATGCCATACACCTGCATTCTCTATCCTGCATGCTCTACCATAGATGCTCTACACTGAATGCTCTATCATAGATGCTCTACACTGAATGCTCTACCATAGATGCTCTACACTGAATGCTCTACTATAGATGCTCTACACTGAATGCTCTACCATAGATGCTCTACACTGAATGCTCTATCATAGATGCGCTTCACTGAATTATCATATATGCTCTATCATAGATGCTCTACACCTGCATGCTCTATCGTAGATGCTCTACCATATATGCTCTACACTGCATGCTCTACCATAGATCCTACAACATAGATGCCGTCCACCTGCAGTCTTTACCATAGAGGCTCTACCATAGATGCTATACATCTGCATGCTCTCTGCCATAGATGCTATACACCTGCATGCTCTATCCTGCATGCTCTACCATAGATGCTATACACCTGCATGCCCTCTATCATAGATGCTATACACCAGCATGGTCTATCCTGCATGCTCTACCATAGATACTAGACATCTGCATGCTCTACCATAGATGCTATACCCTTCACGCTCTACCTGTGCTCTCTGATTGGTGGACCTGGACCCCATGTCGCTTTTGTCCAGACGGTGGTGCTGCTGTGGGGAATGGGAGGGCCGGGACCCATCTGACCACCGTGAAATATGAAGCAGTGCTTCCTGTCCCACCACTGTCCCACCACATGACCTCTCGGGAAGTCAGACCTGGCACCTTCCCCGTTGGAAGCGGACCCCCAAAACCTCCTCCATAGAGTGGGTGCCTCGTCACTACAACCACACACACCCTAACCCGATCCCCGCAGACCATCACCAGCCAGGGAAACATCTACATTAATCTGTGAGGGCTTTGAACCGTCAAACAACAGGTGTAGTAGACCAACAAACCAAACTTTACTACTATTTATCAAGTGTTTCTTTACATAGAGAGAATTATTTTTAGATTCATGTCATTAATTAGCCGGTTGGGGTACAGAGATGGGTCATTAAGGAGCAGGTAGGGGTTAGACAGTACAGAGACGGGTCATTAAGGAGCAGGTAGGGGTTAGACAGTACAGAGACGGGTCATTAAGGAGCGGGTAGGGGCTAGACAGTACAGACACGGGTCATTAAGGAGCCGTAGGGGTTATAGGGTACAGAGACAGGTCGTTAAGGAGCAGGTAGATGTTAGATAGTACAGAGACATGACATTAAGATGCATCTAGGGGTAAGACAGTACAGAGACAGGTCATTAAGGTGGAGGTAGTGGAAAGGGAGCATCATGCTCAGGGATGGTTGACATTGGGTATCGAAACCAGAACCTTTCATTTGGGATTCAAAAACAATGACTGTCCTGACCCAAGCCCCAAGTGTGTCTTACCTGTCTCTCGGGTCGATCCAGCTGGTGGCCTGGTGGATGTGATCAATGTAGTAAACTTTCCCGTCAAAGTCGCGGGCTTCCTCCCAACCCTGGGGCAGTGGCTGCTCCTTCCTGGGCATGTCAGACGAGTCTCCATCAAATACCCCGCCGAAGAAATCCTCTAACCCAGTACCATCCAGCCTGGCCCCGTTTTGACTGCTTCCCCCGTACGGGACGTCGCTTCAGTGCTCTTCTCCATCTTGATGTCCTTCAGATTCCCGGCCGGTGGCGGTGCCGATTAGGCGGTAATCCACATCATGGTCCCGCCGTCCCAGCATCCACTCACCGCAGCGTTCAAGATGTAGTCGGGATAAACGGTGGACCCGTTCTACTTGAAATAGTTTGCACTTGAACACAACTTCATTCCCGGAGTGGATGACCAGCCACTGATGTCCAGAAGTTGATCAGGATTCACAGCACTTTATTAATCCACAAGGAACCAGTTTCGTAGTAGTTTGAACCCTCATTCACAAACACAACATATGTAAATGTGCTCCCAGACAGGATCGCTCCAGGACGAGCATCCACCCCCTTAGACTTCTCTTCTTCACTGGGGATTACTTCTTAGGACCCATGTCCACGATCCATAGAGAATAGTCGATAGCACAGACCGCTTCATTAACACCGAACTTCATAGAACCGGTTTGAACTTAAATCCATGTGTCAGCTGGTCTCGTCTGAACTCATGCAGACTCGAACCAGGACTCCTTTAGACCAGGGCCCGTGTAGACCCGAACCAGGACTAGTTTAGACCCAGACCAAGACTAGTTCAGACCCAGATCCGTTCAGACCAGTCCGGGGGTCGACCAGGACAAGTTTGGACCGGGACTAGTGTAGACCCAGAGGTTCACGGTCCGCCTCCATGTTGGTTAGCCTAGCCGAGGCTAGCGACTCGTTCACTAAACACTAAACTGCTGTCTCCGGTGTCCGCGGGGTCCCGGTGGGTCTGCTACATGTCCCGGGCACCGTATGCACCTTTCCTCCGTGTTCAGATGAGTCTGAAGGAGTTTTTTCTTCTGTTTTCCAGGGGGGGAAGTAGAAAAGTAGATCCCCGTAGACTTGTTGGGTCGGTCGCTGCTGGTCGCTCTGACGAAGACTCGCGATGGAGCCTGGTGACGTCACCTCAGTGTACAGGTGATCTCTCTCTCTCTCTCTCTCTCTCTCCCTCTCCCTCTGTCTGTCTGTCTGTCTCTCGCTCTCCCTTTTTCTCTCTGTCTCTCTCTCTCTCTCTCCCTCTGTTTCCCTCCCTCTCTCCCTCTATTATTCTCTCTATCTCCCTCTCTCCCTCTGTCTGTCTGTCTGTCTGTCTGTCTGTCTGTCTATCTGTTTCTCTCTATCTCCCCTTCTGCCTCTCTCTCTCTCCCTCTGTTTCTCTCCCTCTCCCTCTCTCCCCCTGTCTCTGTCCGTATGTTTCCCTGTATATTTCTCTCTCCCTCTCATATAATCCACTATAGGCTATTGCTCTCTCTGTATCTCTACACTCACTATGCATTATTTTTCTCTATCCTTTACCACTGGAGATTTTAGTGTGGTGACCAGATGGGTTTTCAACTCGTTAGTAGGAGACAGATGTTTTTTTAATACTAGTATCAACAATACTTTATTCTATAATCTTACATAATACTTATTCAAATACTTTAATACTACTAAAATAATAATAAGTTATCTGTCTTGTATTTGCAGAACCAAACTGACTCCCAGTCCTCCGGCGCCCTCTAGTGGCCCCACGGGTTAGGTCAGGAAGAAAGTCGATGCTGCTTGTTGTGGGTTCTAGTCGTTTCCAGTCAATAAAATAGTTTGACCAACTCAATAATTACGCCATGGATCTGAATACAATAATTAGTTCCTGTATTAAGTGTTTTTGTCGCTGTTCTCCCGGACTTCAGAGAGATAATGTCAGTGAAGCCTCGGACAGATGGACGGGCGGACAGACAGGTGCGGACAGACAGGTGCGGGCAGACAGGTGGGGACTGAGCGGTCAAGAGGACGCGTGTGTTTGTTGTTTTGGGCTGAACAGTAAAGAAAAGGGCAAAAAGAGAAAATATAATCGTCTACCGCTAACGATGATATGAACAGGGACGGGGAATGCAGAACATCGCTGCAAGAAAGAGAGCATGGACGAGGAAAAGCATCACCAGCTCTTTGGGAAGTAGGACTCAAAGTCCGCTGAACCGGAGAGACCATCGTTGCAGGGCGGCCACCGACCGGAACGTAGGACGGACCGGGACATGCGCACGCAGCTGTCCCCAGACGTGCGAAGTATCCGAGGCTGAAGATGTGAGTGTGAGCAGCCCTCCCTGCACCTTCACACCCGGCTGCCTATCGGTTGACTTTAAGCCCTGCCCTTACAGAGGAGGGAACATCTCTCCTGCAGGTTCACTGTATCTCAACCACCACACCACACAGGGTCCGGTCCATACGGGATCAGTCTCGGCACTAACCCACCACCAACCACCACATACCACCAACACCGGCTCCCAACTTCACCGTCGCCGCCCGTCCAGAGGCAGCCGTCGGCGTGTCCGGGCAGACCCGTCGCTCTCCGTCCAGCCCCCAGGTCTCCCATGGTTTTTCTGCGCCATGTGTCTGTCGCTCTGTCGGCCGCGGCGGCTGCTCTGGGCTCCGCGCTCTTCCTGGCGCTCAACTTCTTCTACCAGAGGGAGCTGTGGAGCCCCCAGGCCGAGTACAGCATGCTGACCGAGGTGAGGAGCAGAGGGTTGGACCCGGGCCGCAGGTGGGACGGCGTGGGGTCCTGCTGGGGGACAGAGCGGTTGTGTACTGGCAGGGTTAGCATGAGTTACACAGACACATAAATATAAAATATCGAATAAATATAAAGCAATTAATATCAATGAATGTATATAAATGCACGAACATGAATACACGAATATGTGTGTGAATGGCCTGTCCCAAGCTAACTTGATTGTGTGTGTGTGTGTGTGTGTGTGTGTGTGTGTGTGTGTGTGTGTGTGTGTGTGTGTGTGTGTGTGTGTGTGTGTGTGTGTGTGTGTGTGTGTGTGTGTGTGTGTGCGTGCGTGCGTGCGCGCGTGAGAATCTCACAGTGGAATCGCACCGCTACCTCGGGAGTGGTAATACCTTGCTCTACAGTTGAGGTAGACAGGAAGAAAGACCTAGACCTATGCTGACGATGTGAGTCTTAATGATGTCGATGAAGGGTACTGGCTAGGATGGTGATGAAGCAGGGGAAGGGTGATGGTTATTACTGTTGAATAACAGAAAAGACACGAGTGAACACACGCAGTATTGAGTGAGTTTTGTCAGTCTGCTCAGGAGATTCATTCAGTAGTATCGGTTCAGCCGCGTGTCTCTGAGTTAGGGAGACAGTGAATCCATTCGCCTTCTCACATCACAGATTAGAAGCTCATTTCAATACCAAATGGGTCGTTTTAAACGTCATGGAGGGAGAACTTCTAGATTGTTTCTGGAACTTTCTGTAAATACATATATATGAGACCACAAGCACCTGACCTCAAATTATTTTACTGTGTGTGTGTTTTGTTCTGGTGTGTACGTGCATGTGTTGTGCGTTTTTATAGAGACACACCTTATCCAGTAAGATATGTAATTCTTGTTCATACGCACACACACGCGCACCCACACGCGCCTCCCCCCAACACTGTGCACAGATTGCTCACTCTTGACACTACTTGGGATACCCAGTCAGAAGATAATATTGAACCGAGTAAAGAAATAGAGAGCAGAATGTCTTTAATTCTGCTAGGTAAGAATGGGTGGATATCGGCTATGAATGGGTGTGAAAGGCTGAATATCTGGTGTGAATGGCTGAATAAGTGGTGTGAAGGGTTGAATAAGTGGTGTGAAAGGCTGAATATGTGGTGTGAACGGCTGAATAAGTGGTGTGAATGGCTGAATATGTGGTGTGAACGGCTGAATAAGTGGTGTGAAGGGATGAATATGTCGTTTGAATGGCTGAATATGTGGTGTGAAGGGCTGTGCTGAATGTGTGCTGAAGCGAGGTGGTAATGCTGAATAAAAAAGTGCTCCTGACTCAACTGCCAACATCACTGTCTTCAACTCCTTCATTCTCACTGCCAACATCACTGGCTCATTCTCCTTCATTCTCCCTGCTAACGTCACTGGCTAGTTCTCCTTCATTCTCACTGCTTACATCACTGTCTTCCTCTCCTTCATGCTCACTGTCTTCACCTCCTTCATTCTCACTGCTGTCTCTTCCTCCATTTATTTCAAACAATCAAGAGTATTATTGAGAAAGAAAGGGAGAGATGGAGAGAGCAGTGAATCTGAAGGATAGAGAGACTTCCTATCCCCCCTCTTATTCTTGCTCAAATTCTCTCCGTCCCTCTCTCTCCGGGCTCCGCACGCGCAGATCTCATCATTGAGGATCAGGTAGGGGTCAGCCAGTTAATACAGATCTCTGTCATTAAGGAGCAGGTAGGGGTCAGCCAGTTAATACAGATCTCTGTCATTAAGGATCAGGTAGGGGTTAGCCAGTTAATACAGATCTCTGTCATTAAGGAGCAGGTAGGGGTTAGCCAGTTAATACAGATCTCTGTCATTAAGGAGCAGGTAGGGGTTAGCCAGTTAATACAGATCTCTGTCATTAAGGAGCAGGTAGGGGTTAGATAGTACAGATCCTGTTCATTGAGGAGCAGGTAGGGGTTAGACAGTACAGAGACGGGTCATTAAGGAGCAGGTAGGGGTTAGACAGTACAGAGACAGGTCATTAAGGAGCAGGTAGGGGTTAGACAGTACAGAGACAGGTCATTAAGGAGCAGGTAGGGGTTAGACAGTACAGAGACAGGTCATTAAGGAGCAGGTAGGGGTTAGACAGTACAGAGACAGGTCATTAAGGAGCAGGTAGGGGTTAGACAGTACAGAGACAGGTCATTAAGGAGCAGGTAGGGGTTAGACAGTACAGACAGGTCATTAAGGACCAGGTAGGGGTTAGACAGTACAGAGACAGGTCATTAAGGAGCAGGTAGGGGTTAGACAGTACAGACAGGTCATTAAGGACCAGGTAGAGGTTAGACAGTACAGAGACAGGTCATTAAGGAGCAGGTAGGGGTTAGACAGTACAGAGACGGGTCATTAAGGAGCAGGTAGGGGTTAGACAGTACAGAGACGGGTCATTAAGGAGCAGGTAGAGGTTAGACAGTACAGAGACAGGTCATTAAGGAGCAGGTAGGGGTTAGACAGTACAGAGACAGGTCATTAAGGAGCAGGTAGGGGTTAGACAGTACAGAGTCGGGTCATTAAGGAGCAGGTAGGGGTTAGACAGTACAGAGACAGGTCATTAAGGAGCAGGTAGGGGTTAGACAGTATGGAGACAGGTCATTAAGGAGCAGGTGGAGGTTAGACAGTGCGTCTTTCTCCTAACGACTCTGACCTCTGAACCCCAGGAGTCGCGGGCGGAGGATAAGAAGCAGCAGGTCCTGGTCCTGGGATTGGACGGAGCCGGGAAGAGCAGCCTATTGCACTGTCTCACCTTAGGGGGCGGGGCTCCAGGGGGCGTCGCCAGGCCGGGGCACCGCCGTCCAACCAGAGGCTTCAACTTCATGAGCCTGCGAGGCTCCGCCCACCAGCTGGACTTCCTGGAAAGTAAGATGCCTTGCAGAACTACAAGCCCCTCCTTTAGAACTACAAGCCCCTCCTTTAGAACTACAACCCCCTCCTTTAGAACTACAACCCCCT
Organism: Gadus macrocephalus; assembly: GCF_031168955.1. NCBI lineage: Eukaryota > Metazoa > Chordata > Actinopteri > Gadiformes > Gadidae > Gadus > Gadus macrocephalus. Next base: position 25,394,971 of record NC_082388.1, read on the forward strand.
CCTTTAGAACTACAACCCCCTCCTTTAGAACTACAACCCCCTCTTTTAGAACTACAACCCCCTCCTTTAGAACTACAACCCCCTCCTTTAGAACTACAACCCCCTCCTTTAGAACTACAACCCCCTCTTTTAGAACTACAACCCCCTCCTTTAGAACTACAACCCCCTCTTTTAGAACTACAACCCCTTCCTATAGAACTACAACCTCTTCCTTTAGGACCACAACCTTGTCCTTTAGAACTACAACCCCCTCCTTTAGAACTACAACCTCTTCCTTTAGACCTACAACCTCTTCCTTTAGACCTACAACCTCTTCCTTTAGAACTACAACCTCTTCCTTTAGACCTACAACCTCTTCCTTTAGACCTACAACCTCTTCCTTTAGAACTACAACCTCTTCCTTTAGAGCTACAACCTGTGCTTCTAGGAACTATGGCTGTGTTGGTGTGTAGCGGGATGTAAAGTGGGCGTTGACGCTGTACCTTCACGATCCAGTTTCAGTACGAAGTCGGAAAAACTCTTTGTCGATAGCGCCTGGGACATTCCAATGGGATTCACTTTAACACAGCTGATAACACGATAACAATGTTTTATTAATGCCATAGGTTTAAATAAGCCACCTGTATATTGATGTTACTAAAAAACATCATGTCATATCAAAAACTAGGGCTAGTAATACTAAGAAATACTTAAACGCTTCGGGCGGCCATGCCGAAATCATCATTTGGAAATCCCCGGTTCTCACTTATAATTAAATCTGAGTGTGTGTGTGTGTGTGTGTGTGTGTGTGTGTGTGTGTGTGTGTGTGTGTGTGTGTGTGTGTGTGTGTGTGTGTGTGTGTGTGTGTGTGTGTGTGTGTGTGTGTGTGTGTGTGTGTGTGTGCGCGCGCGCGTGTGTAAAATGCCCCATGATTAGTGCAAGTTCAGACAGACACTGAGAGAGACAGACGACATTAGGTAAAAGAGGATCGGCTAAAACTTTGGCCATCTATATGAAGTACATAAACAGTACAATATATTGTCTGACGGCCCCTTCATGCTCAGAAGTCCCTATGAGGGGACCGAGTCTCACGCCACCAGGACCCCTAACTGAGCCCAAAGGAACGTCCTAAATCCCAGCTTCGCGACCGGTCTCTTCGGTGTTCCCCGGGTCAGAGACCAAGGGGCATAAGGGATTGTTCCCTCTGTGTTTCTGCCGCCTGTATGGTCTCCATTCTTCCCCACATTCAAACAAAAACGACCCGGGGGTCTCCGGGAGGGGCGGGGCCGGGGGGGGGGGGGGGGGGGGGGGGGGCGGTTGGCAGGTCGCCGGGGCAACGGACGGCCGTTAGTCAGCAAACACATCGCAGGAGCTGTTTACCTACCCCCCATCGACACCAGCTCAAAACCACATCCCAATCCTGTTGCCTAGCAACCGCCTCCACGGAGACACCAGATGCTGACCCGCGGGTGTTCCTCTGAAGAAATCCGCACTGGTGTGTGGAGTCAGAGTTTAGCTGCAGTTGACGAGATCAGACCAGATGAGACTAGTTTGGATTCAGAGAGAGTGGACTAGATGAGACTGGTTGAGAGATTAGACTAGTGTTGATTCAGAGTCTGGTTAGAGTAGACCAGATGAGACTAGTTGACAGTTGACTGGATTCGATTAGACTAGTGTGGTTTCAGAGAGTGGTTAGAGTACACTAGATGAGACTAGTTGAGAGTTGACTGGATTGGATTAGGCTGGTGTGGATATGGAGCATGGTTAGAGTAGACCAGGTAAGACTAGTTAAAAGTTTACTACGGATAAGGGATTTGATTAGACTATGGATTAAATTCGATATTATGTAACCTATGGATTCCATGTTTCTCATTACATATTCGGTTATAAAACTCAACTCAAAATAAAAGCACGACTTCAGATGAAGCAAACGACATATTCATCCCTTCACACCACTTATTCAGCCGTTCACACCACATCATTCTGCCGGATCTTTGAAATGAGTTTCTGGTGCTGCAGCAGATGTGAGGACTGTCTGTTTGCTGGATGTTCCCCGCCGAGTTCTTCCGGGAGCCATTAGTTCGGCGGATGAATGAATGAGGACCCTTCATGTCTTCAGAGCCCTCTGGGGTCCATGAACCAGCAGATAGCCATGAAGCTACTGGAGCTCGATTCGGCTGCTGAGTAAACATCTCACCCCTATCTCAAACTACTTGGTTTATAGTCCAGAAAGAGCATGCTAGTGCTGCTACCGGTGCTAGCACCCTAGCCTAATACGAGTATGATATTGGTGAAGGTCAAACAACAGGAATGCTATGTTTCTGCGCTAGCACCCTAGCCTTGTGACGCTAAAATCAGAGTATTTTGAGTATGACATCGATGAAGGTGAAACAACATGAAAACTCTGTTTCTGCGCTGTAGTCGGGGGTGACCAGGAGCTGCGGTGCTATTGGCTGGAGTACCTGAGGAAGACGGACATCCTGGTGTACGTGGTGGACGCCTCCGACCGCCAGCGCCTCCCGCTGGCCAGACAGGAACTGCAGCTCCTGCTGAAGATGGAGCGGCATCTGCCAGTGGTGGTGCTGGCTAACAAACAGGTAGGCTACGTCAGCAAAGTGCTTATATAGCATACTACACTACTAGCATCGTTTTAATATACTATAACATAGTTTAGCATAGCATAGCGCAGCATAGAAAAGAGTACCATGGCCAGGCCAACTGACCTGGGGGACGGTTTTACGATGTTTTATATACGTTTACAGTACCTGTATAGTGATTCAGGAGCTGCCCAGGTAAGAGGTGTGTCTGTCTGTCCCAGGACCAGGCCGATGCGTTGGGTGTTACTGAGCTCCACGAGGGGCTCTCTCTGGGCTCCGTGACCCAGGACAGACGCCTCTTCCTCCTGGCCACCAGCTGGGGAGTGCCGGTGTCGGCCTGGAGGCCCTGCAAGACCTGCTGCTGAAGCTGCACTGAGGAGGAGGAGGAGGTGGAGGAGGAGGAGGTGGAGGAGGAGGAGAGGTGAAGGAGAGGGAGGTGGAGGAGGAGGAGCAGAGAGAGGGGAAGAGAGGGGAGGTACAGGAGAAGGAGGAGAGAGGGGGGAGAGGTGGAAGAGGGAGGTGCAGGGGGGAGAGAGAGAGGGGGGAGAGAGGGGGGGGGGGGTGGAAGAGGGAGGTGTAGGGGGGGGAGAGAGAGAGGGGGGAGAGGTGGAAGAGGAGGTGTAGGGGGGGGAGAGAGAGGGGGGGAGAGGTGGAAGAGGGAGGTGTAGGGGGGGGGAGAGAGAGGGGGAGAGAGGGGGGGGGGTGGAAGAGGGAGGTGTAGGGGGGGGAGAGAGAGGAGAAGAGAGGGGGGGGAGTGGGTGGGAGGGAGGTGGAGGAGAGGGGGGGAGAGGTGGAAGAGAGGGAGGCGAAGGAGGAGAGAGAGGAGGAAGAGAGGGGGGGGAGTGGGTGGGAGGGAGGTGGAGGAGAGGGGGGGAGAGGTGGAAGAGAGGGAGGCGAAGGAGGAGAGAGAGGAGGAAGAGAGGGGGGGGGTGGTGGAAGAGGGAGGTGGAGAGTGGGGAGAATAGGGAGCAAGAGATGAGGAGAGGGAGGAGATGGCCGCTCACAGTGGGAGGTGTAGAGTTGGATGAGCAGGAGGTGGAGGAGGTTGAAGTCACGTGATTCTCCTCCTCCAGCTCTTCTAGCGTGTTGGCTGCCGGCTGTAATTACTCTCGAGGTTTTGTTCCCAGCTCTACTGTATGCATTTCAATGCTAATGCTAGATATGTGTTGGTTTTAACCTGTCTTGTGTTGCTTTACCTGAATGTGTTGCCCCGGTGAAACTCTGTGGTGATTCCTCATTAGACACTCTTCCCATGCAGCTTTGAACATTTCAGTCATTTATAGAACTTGTTCCATTCCATCCATCTACTACTAATAAACACATAGCAATCTGCCAAATAAGGGTAAGATCAAATCGTTTTAGACTGATGAAGAAACACTTTTAAATGACTTAGCGTCTTAGCCCAAGAGGTTATGCTTTGTACTGCTTATAAAGAAAGATTCCTGTTTGTGTATAAAGTTGATCAATTCATTTTTGCTTGGTATTTTATGTTCTGTGTTGACTGTGTTTAAAACGGCTTGAAGATTGAGTTTAAAGATGGTGCGAATTTATAATAAAAAATCACTGTGCTAACAAGAACTACAAATGACATCAAAACATCAACGAGGATGAGGGAGACAAATAAACTAAACTATTATTCCAACGGAACGTCAACCAACTAGTTAACTCACAAAAGGTGCTGTGAGTTAAAGCCATAATACTGCACCAATAGCATCAATAACTCTTCAACCGTAACCACTACCAACCAGAAGACCTTTCCAGTCACTCACAGACGCTCAGACCAGAACAGAAACACCTCATAAGACGGGCGGAAGGTCCTGTTGGTTCAGAAGGACCCGTGTTGCTAGGAGACACACAAAGGGATGTGTTTCTTATCTTAGGGACATTATTCTTATCAGATACATGTGCTGTGTAGACACACAACATGTGGTACTAGGAGACGCACACACAGATCTGTACGTTGTTCTTATCAGACGTATGTTCTGAGTAGAGAAACACAACATGGTGTACTAGGGGACACAGGGATCTATGCGTTCTTATAAGATACATGTGCTATGTAGAGACACACAGGCTTGTGTACATTGCCCTTATCAGAGATGCATGTTCTGTGTAGAAGAGGAACACAGCACGTTGCACACGGAGAAAGCCTTTTTAACGGGACGAACAGAGAATCACCTCTGTTCTACTTCGACCCCCGACATCATTATGTTTTACAGCAAAGTCAATAGAGACAATTCCCTTGGATCCTGAAAGACGAAAACTGCCAATTATCTCACTCTCTCTCATACAGCCTTGTCTCGTCAAGGTTTTAATATGACAGTTGGTTTATTCCTCATAGACAGTAGTACCAAAGTTATTATTTTAACCAGTACTATCCTCAAAATATAAACCAGTGCTAAACATATTCATCCTAACCAGTACTAAACATATTTATCCTAGTCAGTACTAAGGATATTCTTCCTATCACAAACCAGTACTAAAAGGTATTCCACCTGACCAGTTCTAAAGCCATTCCTCAAAAACGTATAACTCCAAACCAGTGCAGAAGATATTCCCACGCTAATGGATCATAATTCATCGAGCCCCAAGCCCTGTCTGAGTGTTGAGAGTCTTGGTACGTTTCAGATACGGGAGATATAGTCATAAATAAATAATGCATGACCGTCCACACAACATGCACAGGTCAGGCCGGTCAGGGGCAGCCATGGTAGCCTATGGATATAAACATGTACAGCAAGGCCCGGCGACATTTCCGCCGCTTCAGCGATGGTTTCAGTAACAATTCAATAGCTGTTGTTCCCCCGTTCCCCCCATTATCCGTTCCATTTCGAAACGTGGTTGGACAGCATGTTTTATTTCGCTTGTTTCATTAAAATTCATTAATTAATTAATTAAGGCCGCCACCAGGGGGCACCCCCAACGCTTTTGTCACCCCCAACGCATTTGCCGCCCTAGGCGACCGCCTAGTTCGCCTATGCCTAGCGCCGGGCTGTGTACAGCAGGTCTGTGGGACAGGAGTCTCCTGCAGGCCAAGGGCTCTGTGTTCCTGCAGGGGCGGGGCCCACCTCCTGCAGGTGGTGGACCCTCTGACCCAACCCCGCGTTAAACACACAACCGGCGTTAAGAGCGTAGAGCGAGAACCAACAGAAGAACATTAGGAGGAAACAGGGCTCAGAGGAGAATACTTTAGGAATAGATAAAACGCACACGGTTTGTGGTTCACACAATATATCCACCCGGTTCAGGATTAAAAAGACGTGGGTGGGCAGGGAACGGGAGAGAGATGACGGCGTGATCGACTTGAAACAAGACGGGAAAACTGAAACTTCCGAAAAAGGGAGAAACAGACCAAGAAGCAAATTGACTTCGGGAAACAAATTTATTGCTGCATAAAGACAACTTGTATTATAGAAACATCACAAAAACAAAATTAACCAGCTCTGTATAGAAGTAAAATACTTAAGTTGTAGAATGCAGAACCGCGTTCAAGAACTGTAGACCCATTCTACGTTGTGTGGATCTCTTGCTAGTTTCCACACGCGGTCCAGTAGTCCGGGAGTTTCACGTCCATTTCCAGAGAGAAAGTGTCGTTAACCGGCCATCTTGTTTACATCCGGCCCGTATGGACCACCGGACCACCGTTGTTACCGCACACATTGGGACATGATACCCCCAGACGGGCCCTTCTGTCTGGGGTCAAGAGGTCAAGGAGAGGGGGGGGGGAGGAACGACGGGTGGTTATAGCGGGTAGCGACTGGATGGAGGCCGCTTGCTTCTCTGTGGGTTAGCATTAGCAGACAATGACTGGAGGCTGTGAGCTGCTCTGTGGGTTAGCATTAGCAGACAATGACTGGAGGCTGTGAGCTGCTCTGTGGGTTAGCATTGGGAGCTAGCGACTGGATGAAGGCGTTGAAGAGCTTTGGGTGACAGCGCTTGTACTCGTTCACTTTCCTCTGGATCTGCTTGGGCGTGTCCTGGTAGTAGTTCTTCTCATCCCGCGCCATGGCCTACACAACACAGAGACACAACTAATACACACATCACCAACCCATGGCCTACACAACAAAGAGACGCATCAAATACACACATCACCAACCCATGGCCTACACAACACAGAGACACAACTAATACACACATCACCAACCCATGGCCTACACAACAAAGAGACGCATCAAATACACACATCACCAACCCATGGCCTACACAACACAAACACACAACAAATACACACATCACCAAGCCATGGCCTACACAACACAGAGACACAACTAATACACACATCACCAACCCATGGCCTACACAACACAAACACACAACAAATAGACACATCACCAAGCCATGGCCTACACAACACAAACCCACAACAAATACACACATCACCAAGCCATGGCCTACACAACACAGAGACACAACAAATACACACATAACCCCATGGCCTATACAACAATTACACACATCTATGGCCTACACACAAAGAAACACTTCACCCTTGGCCTACACAACACAAACATACATCAACCCATGGCCTACACCACACAAACACACAACAAATACACACATCACCCCATGGCCTACACACTAGGGGTGTGAAACTTTGGCTTCAGACGATTCGATTTGATTAACGATTCAGTAGTTGTCATAATCATAATCGATTCATACGATTTAAAGCATTTATATTGATTATTGGTGAAGCCAAAGCGATTCATTCTATTTATTTATTTTAGGAGATCGATTTAGTTTAATCGGTAGGACTGACACTCGATTCATCGATGCATCGCATGAATCGTTACACCCCTACTACACACAAACACACACATCACCCTTGGCCTACACAACACACACATCACCCATGACCTACACAACACAAACACACAGCATCACCCCATGACATAAACAACAAATACACACACATCGCCCCATGGCCTACACAACAAACACACAACATAAACTCATGGACTTATGCATCACAGACAGTCCGTACGCATCACAGACAGTCCGTACGCATCACACAGACCCTACGCATCACAGACAGACCCTACGCATCACAGACAGACCCTACGCATCACAGACAGACCCTACGCATCACAGACAGACCCTACGCATCACAGACAGACCGTAGCATCACAGACTGACCGTAGCATCACAGACTGACCGTAGCATCACAGACAAACTACATCACAGACAGACCGTAGCATCACAGACAGACCCCTACATCACAGACAGACCCTCGGTGGCCTCACCTTGTAGTCCTCCCCGTGTTCCCGCACCATGTGCTGAACGAAGTCGATCAGGTCTCGGGACAGGCTTTTGTCATCGTCAAACCGCTGGCTCGCCTCCTCCTCCATCTCTGATCACAACAGCAGAAGAGACGCAAAGGTCAGGCGCAAAGGGGACACACACACACACACACACACACACACACCACACACCCCAAGTCCCTATAGATAACAACTTTATTAATACCCTAGAGGGGAAATTCCTTAAAGCCGGGATCAACAGCTGGATCTAGAGTTACTATTAAAGATGATTAAATATTAAAATCACAGGTCCTTACTCCGCAATACGTAGGGCTTGGTTACGACTGGGGCAGCTGGCGTTGGGGCAAAGCCAGTCTGAAAGACACACAAAAAAACACATGATCACATCAGACAACCAAAGTTAACAGTAGTGCTTTTAAAGTATCGAACCAAAAACATCCCAGCCCTCCCTGCAGCCTCCCTAGGAGTAGCTTGCTGAGTGCGACAGGTACCCGGGTAAAGCATCCATCATGTTTGGGCAAATCATTGATTGGACGGTCTTATTACAGATTACCACACATACATCTTATTTTTTCTAGGGTTTTTCGTCAGAGCATTTCATTTATTGATTGTTATTGGAACGTAGAGAGCATTTCGAGAAATATGACAAACAAATGCTACTTAAACAAATTGGCTGCCCTAGCTTTAAAATGGATGCAGGAAAATCGTTTTAGAACAGATCTTAGTCTGGAGAACAGACCTCAGATATCAGAGCGCCTCAAGCTGTGAGAGACCCTGGCTGGTGGATCTCCCCAGTTCATATCGGGTTAGGAACCCATTTGGAGTCGGTTGGGGGGAACCGTCCCACCAATAGACGTCCAAGGAGGACAGAACATGTTGATGGATGCTGAATAATGATCGCTCTCAAAACACCAAAATTCGGCAATTCAGCTCCAGCGTTTTACCACAACCTGGTCTGTAACGTTCATTGTTTTGTCCATTTTATTATCTGCACTCCACTTGTTTTTGTCATCTATTTGCTACACACTTTAACCACACGGGCATAAAGCAGCGACAATGGGGTGGGGGGGGGGGGGGGGGGGGGGGGGGGTGTCTGACCTCGGGGTTCCGGATGGGCTGCGAGTGGTTGGGGTCGAAGGCCAGGCCCATGTCCTCCAGGTTCTTGTTGCTGGTCTTGTAGTTGTCCCACGCGTGCCTGATGCTTTTACTGGTGGGGGAGGGCATAAGTACGTCACTCAACTACATCCGTTCATCCAAGATTCATAATCACTGCGTTCATTAATGTAAACTATGTACGGTAGACGCATCTGAAAGAAGACTATTCAAGACCACACAGAGTGTGTTGAGTAATAATGAGGTCAATGGCATTTGTATTCAATATTTGATATTATGTTGGATCAAACAGCGATCGGTAGACCTGATCAATAGATGCACGATGAATGACTATAAAAAAAAATTATATATATAGATATATATGAGGGTGATATAAAGGGATGTTGTAATATAAAGTCTTTGTATCCTGGTGGTGTATGCTGGGCTTGTGAGCCAGCAGCCGCATCGTGTCCGGACTTACTCTTCTATCCTCGGTCTGGACTTCTTCATGAACTGTTTCTTCTGCTTCTTCCTGTCCTTGTCGTAGTCATACTTCTTTCTGTGGCTGTTTTTCTTGGCTTTCGGCATGGTGGATGAGATGAAAGCTCTCGATCACTCGCAGAACACAACGATGTGCTTGTTGACAACGTGTGGAACCCGGAAGAGACGGAAACGCGTGGTACGCGGCACCGCCTTCTTCTTACCTCTGACCTTTCTAACGTTTCTATCAGAGATCCACTATTTATTTCCCCATTAGAGTGCTTCGTTTAAACTTTGTTTACGTCAAAAGAGCAGTAATTTGTCAACGTTTACTTATTTTCAGTTGGGGTTTATACAGTCATGAAACTACAGCCTGAACCTCCTACGGGCCGCCTCTAGGTGTCGCTTTAGAGCCAACATACACCTTAAACCAGTGGTACTCAAATGGTGGTAAGCGTACCCCTAGGGGTACTTTTGAGTACTGCAGGGGTACTCAGAAAGAAAGAAAAAAAAAACTTCTTTTTTTCTTTGTGATCAATTTTTTATTTTATGATTTATACAACAAACAGATAGACATGTAGAAAACAATTAGGCATATGCACAAATAAGACAACATACTACATTTGACCTAAACACAAATAAGACAACATACACCAATAAGGCATAAACACAAATAAGACAACATTTGACATTAAACAGTTACACATACACAAATGAGACAACACATTACATTCATCAACACGCATTCCCCCCCCCCCCCCCCCCCCCCCCCCACACACACACACACACACACACACACACACACACACACACACACACACACACACACACACACACACACACACACACACACACACACACACACACACACACACACACACACACCACACACACACGTCTTGCCCTCCCACCTAGAGAAAATCTGAACAGCTCAGTAGAGTTGTTAAGCCTGAGTCAGAAATTTAGGATAACAGATGGAAAAGAAGTAGAAGATGGAAAGTAAATTATGGCTACTCCCCCAACATACTAACGATAAAGGATGACCACAAGTTGATGTTTTTAGCTTGCGCGCCATGCATGCTGGCCACAGATTTCTCTAACTTACAGACATGCAAACGGCGCGCTTTGGATGCGCATGCGCACGTTGGAGCTTAGATCGGGCCCAGAAAATCAAGCCCGACCCGGCCCAAGCCCGTGCACGTTCTGCGCGAGCCCGGCCCGACCTGACACATTAAGTGTAATTATGAGCCCGAGCCCGATTTCAACCCAACATTTATTTGAACACATGTGTAACTTTGCACATTTGTTACTAGGCCTACTCTGCTAAATATATATGCAAGGGATAATGTATAGAACGCCGGTCATTATCGGGAAAATAAGCCCCGACAGGGCGAACAGTACACGACGCGCAGCGAAGGCGTCTTGCTTTGCCCTGAAGGGGCTTATTTTTGATAATGACCGGCATGTTCTATACATTATCCCGCATATTACACAGCTACTTGCCAAAACGTAAAAAAATAACGGACAAAAAAATTGTCCACAAAGACGGTGACGTCGCTTAGCAACGGAAGACTCTGGGGTTGACAAGTCACCGGACAACTACCCATGCAAGTGAACGGAGCGTTCCACGGCATTGAGAAGACCCGTGTAATAAAGGCCTATAATATTTCTGTTTATGGCATAGATTTCTCCTCAGATTTGGCCAATAAACCAATGACAAAAATTAAAATAAAAACGCTCGATCAAAGGCCCGGCCCGACCCGGACCGAGGATAGTGGTGGGAAATATCGGAGAAGGATGCACTTATTGTGCAGCAGGACGCAGGGTGCAAGTGCAGTTGGAAGTGGTCATGGCTAAAATTAGAAGCCACGACTGAGGTGAATTCAGTGAAGCATAACTTTCCACTGTCTGCCTTTTCCAAAAAAATTAGAAAAAAGGATGTGCTAAATGCACACACTGCATTAAAGAAATTAATTATGCCAGCAGGGGTGTACATGCCCTGTATGCACACTGTAAGGCAGACTTTCATCTGAGGAAAGTGACAACAACAATAACTACACATAGTGTTGCACAGCTTCTCCGAAACCCTCTTCCAGAAACCCCCTAAGCAGCAGATAAGATCAGGGACAGTGCCAGGCCTACACTGCCAGTACCTGTACCTGTGATCGCATATCCAATGCAGAGGTGTGTGTTTGTGTGTGAGTGAAAATAAATTAACTTAGTTTAAAAAGTCACTTTAACTGAGTAACTAATATATTTTTTATCTTTCTAGGCATATAGCATGTAGCATAGGCCTTCTCATGATAATAGGATATTATGCCGTCATATTTTTTCCGACTTCGGGTAGCTCTCTCTTTTTTTGTCATGTGTTTGCATCCCTGAACTTAGCCAGATCTATAACTGTGTTCACCCAGTGGTGATAAGATAGATCATGAGGTGCTTTCCATCTCTGTGCTATAAGCTTTTTGGCAGCAGTAAGGCCTACCAGAAACCAGCGTTGGTGCATCAAAGAAGGATCCAAACCAGTGAAATCGTTCAGCAATAGGAAAAAAAAATATTCTAACCCCGAGCTTGTTTCAATTCTGCAAGCTAGAAAAATCGAGAAAGTGGACAAGTGGTTGAAACGTAAATCCCATCTGCATGAAGCACAGGCCCGTGTTTCTCACAAAATTTTTAACATTCATGTTTACACTGCCAAATAGAACGCACATCCTTATGTTTTTATTTTTTCTCCCAATTTTTTTTTGCTGCGTGAAGCAGCTGAAAAAACGTAGTTAGAGGGGGTACACTAGTAGAAAAAGTTTGAGAACCACAGCCTTACGAGACCAATTAGACCGCTAGGTGTCGCCAGAGAGAGCCATTAACCTACAGCTTGCACGATCAATTAGACCGCTAGGTGTCGCTATATACCAAATAGAAACCATACATCATCAATTAGTAGACTGAATAATAAATGTCTTATAAATCAAACGGCCTCACCAACTGCTTAACCGCCCCGTTATAATGTGATCCAGTTATGCAAGGAGATATTGGTCCACTCTGCAATCTCTGCATATTATTATTTCTTTATCGAGCAGTTACCTCTCCAACTGCCCGCTACTTTTGTGTTTTTTCGTCTGGGATCAATAAAGAACTTCTTCTCTTGTAGTCCTAATGACTATGAAGAAACACCTCCTTGTATACAGCCCACAATATAGAAGGTATGTAGATGCTTAATCATTTCACATATTACAGCTTATTTAAGTTGTAGTATATATATTGATGTATATAAAATTACATTAATTATTATTATTATTATTATGAATGGATAGTAAACTATCATAATATTTTTTATGCAATTAATATAGATCAATAATAATCATGGTTATAATATAACTTTCATCCTTATAAAATAGTTACATACATGTTTAATATGAATGGATATAACATTCATTAGTACATTATATAGTCATAGATAGATGCAAAATATGGAATCAACACTCATTATATTGTAGCTATATAAATATAGATATGTAGGTTATGAATGGCTATAGTCATTATTCGAGTAATAATGTAAGCCCTACTTGGTGAGATGTGGGTGTGGCCACAGCGGAAGAACAAGTTCAAAAAGCAGAAACAGAAAACTATGTTTCCCGCACACACCTTGAGAAGGACCGGTAGGAGGACCACACACCGCTGCCCAGAGCTCCTAGCGGACTAAACCCGGTCTCAGAACCGGGACAGCACGGGGTCGTCTCAGAGCCATTGGCCGGGGCAGGGCGGCTGTGAGCGGCAGAAGGAGGTCGGGGTTCCCGCTGCTTGAGCCAACAGAACATGGAGCTTGAGAACATAGTGGCCAACACGGTGCTCCTGAAAGCACGCGAAGGTAAGGTCGGGTCGGTGGTCCCAGGTTCTCCTCTTTCTCCTCGCCCTCCTCCTCAAGCCCTCTCTCCTCCTCCTCCTCCTCCTCCTCCTCCTCCTCCTCCTCCTCCTCCTCCTCCTCCTGCTCCTCGTCCTCCTCCTCCTCCTCCTCACTCGGTAGAAGGAGAGAGGGGGTCTGGAGATAGTGGATCAATGTAGTACTTCGTACCGAGCCAAAGAAGGTCGGTTCTGCCGGCAGAAGTCGTGACAACAGGTGTGGTCCTGCCCGGGCGCGGCAGGGCGGAAGGACATGTAACTGTCATGTAGTCGTGATGGCGACACAGCAGGTTTACCCGCGAGTTGCTGCGTCTTGCGAAACAGGATGTCTGACTGCACGCGAAGCGGTTTCGCGGGTTCGAGTCCCGCCAACCGCAACCGCGTCCAGCGGAGTTGATCAATAATAAAGTGGAAGATAATAACCTGATCAATGACAGCTGGGTTAGCCTCATATACATGACTCGTTTGATTGGAGAAGAAAATGCAGCATAGAGAGAGCTTCCAACTCGTCCTGCTGTGACAGGATGGAGCCCACTGTTATACTTTGCATGTTTTATAGGGGGGCCTGTTGAACACAAATAACCCTTTACCCTCGTAGCCGAGATGAGGTCATTAAAGTCAGTTGAGCAAATGCCCTAAATGTAAATATTATTATAAATTTTTGATATTCACCACATATGCAATGTTTATTAAGGGCTTTAGGTCTAGTATTATTGCAATATTACTTTTACTGTCAAGTGATACATTTGAGCTCACTGGGGTTAGACAACCTCTTAAAGAGCTTCTTTCAGAGTGTATATTTATATATATAAATAGATATCTGTCCCGTCTTGGCTGAGTCCAGCAGCAATAGGGCCAACCCAACCTCTGGCTAAGACCTCAGATATGATAAGATAAGGGGAAGAGCAGCGTCCTCTGATGTCGAGGTAAGACGATCGTCCGAAGACCTTTAACGAACACCCGTCCTCCCTGACTACAATGCCGGAGGCACACAACAGCAGGAAGTGTGTGTGATATGTTTGCCTATCGACCCCCGGGACCTTTAGGGAATTTGCATCACAGTAAAGTCGTTGTGTCTCCCCCAGAACCAGAGCTCCGGCGCAAGGAGCAGTGGCTCCGGCGTCAACACACCCTTTGTCCCGAGTCCCTTCTCAAAACACACATTTGAATTTCAAATGTTAGCAGGTAGACTCAAGTTTCCACTCCCTTCACCAGCCACTAGCAGTCTAGATAAATGTCTCACATCCACAAGCGGCCTAGAAAATCATGTAACATCCAGTAGCAGTAAAGCTAATTGTCTAACATCCGCTAGCACTCAAGCTAATCGTGTAACATCCACTTGCGGTCTAGATAAACGTCACACATCCAATAGCAGTCAAGCGAATCGTCTGACATCCATTAGCAGTTTAGTTAACGTCTCACATCCACTAGCGGCCAAGCTAATCGTCTCACATCCACTAGCATTCAAGCTAATCATGTAACATCCACTAGCAGTCAAGATAGTCATGTAACATCCACTAGCAGTCAAGCTAATTGTGTAACATCCACTAGCACTCAAGCTAATCGTCTAACATCCATTAGCAGTCTAGATAAACGTCCCACATCCACTAGAGGTCAAGCTAATCGTCTCACATCCACTAGAAGTCAAGATAATCATGTAACATCCATTAGCAGTCAAGCTAATCATGTAACATCCACTAGCAGTCAAGCTAATCATGTCACATCCACTATCAGTCAAGATAATCATGTAACATCCACTAGCAGTAAAGCTAATTGTGTAACATCCACTAGCAAAGCTAATCGTGCAACATCCACTAGCAGTAAACCAAATCATGTTACATCCACTAGCACTCAAGCTAATCATGTAACATCCACTACTAGTCAAGATAAGTGTCTCACATCCATTAGCAGTCAAGCTAATCATGTAACATCCATTAGCAGTCAAGATAATCATGTAACATCCACTAGCAGTAAAGGTAATTGTGTAACATCCACTAGCAGTCAAGTTAATCATGTGACATCCACTAGCAGTAAAGCTAATTGTGTAACATCCACTAGCAGTCAAGATAAGTGTCTCACATCCACTAGCGGTCAAGCTTATCATGTAACATCCATTAGCAGTCAAGATAATCATGTGACATCCACTAGCAGTCAAGATAATCATGGAACATCCACTAGCAGTCAAGATAAACGTCTTAACATACACTAGTGGTCAAGCTAATCAAGTAAAATCAACTAGCAGTCAAGCTAATCATGTAACATCCACTAGCAGTCAAGATAAGTCTCACAGCCACCAGCAGTCAAGATGATCATCTAACCGCTTCATGCTGGCTATACTTTAAATAGAGGATTGTTGCTATTTGCAGACAATGTTGCCCTTTTTGCTTCAGTCAGTTGAGGTCACGACCTCCTAGCCTGAAGGTGCCTTGGTCACAGATTTTAAACTTAATGTTCCTACTGCTG
This sequence comes from Gadus macrocephalus, assembly GCF_031168955.1. NCBI lineage: Eukaryota > Metazoa > Chordata > Actinopteri > Gadiformes > Gadidae > Gadus > Gadus macrocephalus. The sequence goes on from NC_082388.1 coordinate 25,410,737, forward strand.
ATGTTGGGTCACAGATGGTCGTGTGTTCCTAGCTACAGTCTGTGCTTTGGGTCACAGAGGGTCGTGTGTTCCTAGCTACAGTCTGAGCGTTTGGTCACAGATGGTCGTGTGTTCCTAGCTACAGTCTGTGCTTTGGGTCACATATGGTCGTGTGTTCCTAGCTACAGTCTGAGCGTTTGGTCACAGATGGTCGTGTGTTCCTAGCTACAGTCTGAGCGTTTGGTCACAGATGGTCGTGTGTTCCTAGCTACAGTCTGAGCGTTTGGTCACAGATGGTCGTGTGTTCCTAGCTACAGTCTGTGCTTTGGGTCACATATGGTCGTGTGTTCCTAGCTACAGTCTGAGCGTTTGGTCACAGATGGTCGTGTGTTCCTAGCTACAGTCTGAGCGTTTGGTCACAGATGGTCGTGTGTTCCTAGCTACAGTCTGAGCGTTTGGTCACAGATGGTCGTGTGTTCCTAGCTACAGTCTGTGCTTTGGGTCACATATGGTCGTGTGTTCCTAGCTACAGTCTGAGCGTTTGGTCACAGATGGTCGTGTGTTCCTAGCTACAGTCTGAGCGTTTGGTCACAGATGGTCGTGTGTTCCTAGCTACAGTCTGAGCGTTTGGTCACAGAGGGTCGTGTGTTCCTAGCTACAGTCTGAGCTTTGGGTCACATATGGTCGTGTGTTCCTAGCTACAGTCTGAGCGTTTGGTCACAGATGGTCGTGTGTTCCTAGCTACAGTCTGTGCTTTGGGTCACAGATGGTCGTGTGTTCCTAGCTACAGTCTGTGCTTTGGGTCACAGATGGTCGTGTGTTCCTCGCTACAGTCTGAGCGTTTGGTCACAGATGGTCGTGTGTTCCTCGCTACAGTCTGAGCGTTTGGTCACAGATGGTCGTGTGTTCCTCGCTACAGTCTGAGCTTTGGGTCACAGATGGTTGTAGGTTGCTAGCTTCATTCTGATGTTGGGGTGAAAGATTGTTGTTTGTTCCTAGCTTCAGTCTGATGTCGAGGTTACACATGGTTGCGTGGTTCTAGCTAGTCTGATGATCTGGTGATTACAGCTGATCTACAGTCTGGTCTTTTTTGTGATCCTATCTACAGTCTAGGCGTGGGGTTGTATGTTTGTGGTCTGAACTATGGTGTCAAGCTTTGGGTAGTTACCCAGAGAATGAATCCTAACAACACGCCAACAAATCTCAGATGAACAGGACCTTGTGTGTCATCTCTCGTACATGTTAACCATGGTATTATTGATGTTTTAGCAGATAAAGGAACGCTCAGTAATGATTGTCTCCGGCAGTGGGCCGTGTGAGAGGGTGCATGACGGTGCGGTTATGAAGCAGAGCAGAGGCTAGTACTCAGCGATGTAGTCAGGGATGTAGTTCCCCGGTGGGATGTGGCGGAGGTGGATGGCACGGAGACCCAGGAGGCTTCTGCCGGCCTGGGAAGGTCTGGCATCGCCCCGGTCAGTCCCCAATTATCTCTGCCCCTTCACATGCCTCCCCGAGACAGATCACGGGAGGATTCTGAGTTTGAATAACAGCACGACACGGAGGCGAGAGGAGGAGGCCACCGTGGGGGCTGACCAAGGAGACCCAGAACCTCCCAGTTTACTTAATTTGTGGTGGTGGTGGTGGTGGTGGTGCCCAAACTTTGTCCCCATGTTGTTTACTTAGCCAGGACTTTCTCATCAACAATAAAGTCGTCCTACGTTTTATCTGGCAATTATATTAGCATGTGTGTATTATGAGCTTTTTATGATGATCCTGTGTGTGTGTGTGTGTGTGTGTGTGTGTGTGTGTGTGTGTGTGTGTGTGTGTGTGTGTGTGTGTGTGTGTGTGTGTGTGTGTGTGTGTGTGTGTGTGTGTGTGTGTGTGTGTGTGTGTGTGTTACAGGGGGTGGCGGTAACAGAAAGGGGAAGAGCAAGAAATGGAAGCAGATGCTCCAGTTCCCCCACATCAGCCTTTGTGAAGAACTACGCCAGAGCACCGGTACGTTTGACCTCTAACCCCGCACCCGACCCCCTGGTGCACCCCCCCCACTCCGGTCCACTGGTACTCACTGGCCCCATCCCGTTTCACCCCATTCCTCCCACTTTTGAAATGTCTGGCAAAAAACTTTTTTTGTGTCTGTTTGCGTGAACTTCATCGATGACCTCCTACTGTGTGTTCCCCCCAAACGACCCGGTTCACAGGGTTTTTTTTGCGCGATTCTACTTCCATGCAACGATGCATAGTCTTCGTTCGCCCGGGTTGCATTATTCAACCCGGGGTTTCACAGTTTGCAGTTCCTGTGAGCAGCCGCACCCGAGTGGCGTGAGAATAATATTTGCTTCGCTTTGGGTGTGAACGGCCCTTTAGGACGTAGCAGGGTTGTGTAGGTTTCAATCACCACCCCTTGTAGCTTTGTTCCGAGGGGGGGGGGGCAAGATGGGAAGGGGTAAAAATAAAAAAGTGGAGTGGACAAGAGTCTCCATGATAACCCCTGAGTCAAACTTTCTCTCTCCCCATATACCTTCTCTCTCTCTCTCTCTCTCTCTCTCTCTCTCTCTCTCTCTCTCTCTCTCTCTCACCTCGAGATTAAAAACTGTTTTAATCATATCTCTGATAATAACCAGATCGTCTATATTCATATATGACAGTTAAGAGATGGGTTATATTCATATCTCTGACAGTTAAGAGGTGCTTTGAATTCATATCAAATCACAATCTTCCAACGAAAGATTTATTCTAGCCACAACCTGTCTCTAGTCAATCCAAATGGAACGTGTCTCTCTCTCTCTCTCTCTCTCTCTCTCTCTCTCTCTCTCTCTCTCAGAGTGGTAGAGGATGGGTGAGGGAGGGGGTAGGTACATTTGGGGTGGTCAACAGTGTGTGTTTACACACACCCCTCTTCTCATGAAGACGGGTTAGTGACGCGACCCACCATGGCCCCGAGGCTAACACTGCTGTCATACCGTCTGAACTACGCTAACATTGCTAGCTCACTGCCTCTCCCCGTGTGAGGCAGTGAAGGCAGCTGAGCGACTGGAAGAGAAGACGCCAGAGCCAGAGGTACAGACTAACAGCTGGTCAGGGGATGGACTCCACGGGGAAGGTTCTCGGGTCCATCCCCAAAGATGACCCCCGACCCCTTACTATATATCTATATCTATATCTCTATATCTCTCTCTATATATATGTAATTATAGATAGATAGATAGATAGATAGAGATGTATAGATTTATATATATATATATAGAGTACCTCCCCAGGCTGATTACAGACCTCAAAGTTTTCACACATGGAATCTTTATTCCTCTGTATCTCAACCCTCTACTGTCCTACTGTGCGTTTGTGTGTGTGTATCTCAGACAGACAGACACACACACACACACACACACACACACACACAACCTATGAAGAGGACTTTATGTTAAGGCCAAGCGGTAACTCATGACGCGTGGTCACGCCAGATTCTATCTATCTCCTTGATATTCCCCGGCTGGTTTCACCGTAGCAGCTGGTCGCGTCACGCGGAGCTTGAGAACTTCATGTGAGCGTCTTGTTACGAGCGATGAGCGCCGCCATGCTAACCCTACGCGCCCAGGCCTTATTCCAGAGGAATCATGACGATGTTGACAAAATGAGGATCCATAATCTATAGGGTGTGTGTGTGTGTGTGTGTGCTGGTGACAAGATAAATAACGCATAGTGGGGATCTGACGAGGTGGTTTGTCTTGCTCTTTTTTCACTCTCTTAGTTTCTTGTGTATAACCACAAAGGAAACTGAAGAGGAAGTAGAGGATCTCTCTCTCTCTCTGCCTCTCTCTGCCTCTCTCCCTCTCTCTCTCTCCGCCTCTCTCTCTCTGCCTCTCTCTCTCTCTGCCTCTCTCTCTCTCTGCCTCTCTCTCTCTCTCTCTCTCTCTCTCTCTCTCTCTCTCTCTCTCTCTCTCTCTCTCTGCCTCTCTCTCTCTCTTTCTCTCTCTCTCTCTCTCTCTCTCTCTCTGCCTCTCTCTCTCTCTCTCTCTGCCTCTCTCTCTCTCTCTCTCTCTCTCTCTCTCTCTCTCTCTCTCTCCACCTCTCTCTCTCTCTCCGCCTCTCTCTCTCTCTCTCCGCCTCTCTCTCTCGCTCCGCCTCCCTCTCTCTCTCTATGATTCTGTAGCTGTGAGTCTGTATCTTTCTCTATGAGTCTGTTCCTTTCTCTATGAGTCTGTCCCTTTCTCTATAGCTATGAGTCTGTACCTTCTTTATAGGCATGAGTCTGTACCTTTCTCTGTATCTAAGTATGTATCTGGTTGGGTCCTGCAAACTCTCTGTTTGGCAAAACTGGTTAGCCAGGTTGTTTTGATTTTTGGATGATCTTCCAAGTGTGTATTTGTGCATCCACAGGAAATGCCCCTAAGCTCCTTCTGGTAGAGTGCCAAGAATTACACAATATGTGTAATGTTTTCTCGATATCCAGTTTCCCTGAGGTCAGAAACTACACTAAATCAGTTCTCTCTCTCTCTCTCTCTCTCTCTCTCTCTCTCTCTCTTGCTCTCTCTCTCTGTCTTTCTCTCTCTCTCTCTCTCTCTCTCTCTCTCTCTAGAGAAGGACTACAGCAGCCTGTGTGAGCGACAGCCAATAGGAAGACTTCTCTTCAGACAATTCTGTGAGACGAGGGACGGACTGCGTCGCTGCATCGCCTTCTTGGACGCGGTGGTGAGGACTGGTTTACACTGAGCTCTGAGACCTCTCTTTGAAGAGACGGTTTCTCTGTCTGAGTCAGCGGGAACGGTTGTAGAACAGACGTTTCCAACACGCCCTCTGGAGGCGCTGTTGGACACGTTCCATTTGGATTGACTAGAGACAGGTTGTGGCTAGAATAAATCTTTCGTTGGAAGATTGTGATTTGATATGAATTCAAAGCACCTCTTAACTGTCAGAGATATGAATATAACCCATCTCTTAACTGTCATATATGAATATAGACGATCTGGTTATTATCAGAGATATGATTAAAACAGTTTTTAATCTCGAGGTAAGAGAGAGAGAGAGAGAGAGAGAGAGAGAGAGAGAGAGAGAGAGAGAGAGAGAGAGAGAGAGAGAGAGAGAGAGAGAGAGAGAGAGAGAGAGAGAGAGAGAGAGAGAGAGAGAGAGAGAGAGAGAGAGAGAGAGAGAGAGAGAGAGAGAGAGAGAGAGAGAGAGAGATTAGGGTCATGTATTGATCCAGGGGAGGGATGGATGAGGGGTTGAGGAAGCCATTAAGGAAGGATGAATGTGTGATGAATGCTAATTACATGATCGATGGCTAAATGGGTGAAAGGATGGTGGGTGAATGAATGAATGACGTACAGTTGCATTAACGTGGGGCAGATAAATGGGATTACTGATGTGGGTTTCATGTGTTGGCGTCCTCTGTTCATCTGTGATGTTTCCAACTCCATTAGCGGAGGAAGCTATTGATCCATACTGCCGAGAGACTTTAGTTCACTTATTCTATAATGGAGGACCTCGTGTTTCACTCTTCCCCTCCACCACGCGTAGGATCTGGAAGCACGGCACGTTATTTTACTGAAGTACAGGATTAGTCTGGCTATTGCCAGACCAAGCTCAAGCGTAGATTTAATAATAATAATAATAATAAATTTAATTTATAGTGCCCTTTTCATCCGAAGATCTCAAAGGGCTACAGGTTAAAAGCAAAAAAAAATAAAAAAGGGGGTTTAAAAACTTCTAAGAGTGGGATTTGACGTTGATCCGGGGAAGCTGCTGTCATTTTCTTCACACAAGAGGAGTGATCATGGGCCTAGTTGGCTGCTTGCCGTCGCTTCCCTGTCGTCATTGTGTCAGCTTGGTGATTGGCTCCCGCAAAAACGTATCGGAAGCAGAATTAATGCTCTTCTCCAGACCCTTGTGCATGGAGAACTCAAATCGCCGGCAGAATGGGCGGGGCTACCCAGTCTAGTACAGGATATTACTCTAAATTAGCTGGAAGTATTGCTTTAAAGGACCTGAAAGTACAGCATATTATTATACTAAAGGACCTGGAAGTACAGTATATATTATACTAAAGGACCTGGAAGTACAGTATATATTATACTAAAGGACCTGGAAGTAGAGTATATATTATACTAAAGGACCTGGAAGTACAGTATATCTTATACTAAAGGACCTGGAAGTACAGTATATAATATACAAAGTGACCTGGAAATACAGTATATAATATACAAAAGGACCTGGAAGTACAGTATACTGTATAATATGACGTTTTTCTCCAGGCAGAGTATGAGGTCACTCCAGATGAGAAGAGGCAAGAATGCGGACAAAAACTCCTCGACATCTACTTCAAACCAACGGTAAGCAACACACTGCTAGCATGATATAGCATGTGGTATAGCAAACACGCTAACACAGATGATACAGCATGTACTAGCACAGGTAACACAGCTATCATGATATGCTTTATTTAAGACGCTGTTAGCGTGATATAGCATGCAACAGCAAACAGCAAGCATGAAAAATCATATTTAACACACTGTAAGCATTGTATAGCATGTACTAGCATAGCTAGTGCACTACTAGCTGATATGGCATGTAGCATAGCTAATATTCTATTTGCATAATATAAAATGCAGGGTTACATGTTATAAGAGATGACACAATATTAAAGGAGACATATTATGGTGTTTACCCAACAAGTAAACATTGTATATGAGTTTTTTAAGCAGTTTAATGGAAATAGCTTTTAGGAAAAAAAAAACGTGCCTACCGCTATTCCCGTCTGTTTCAGTCCCTTCAGAATGCGCTGTTTCTGGTGTCTGTAGCTTTAATGCAAATGAGCTGCTGCCCATTGACCAATGAGCTGTCAGAGTGAACCACAGCATGGAGGAGAAAGGATTGTGGCCGTTTGCAGACTCCCGGAGCTCTATATCTATATAACATAATATGATATAATATAATAATAATAATAATATTATTATTATATAATCTATAGATATTTATATTATATTATATCTAATATCACAGCCAAAAGCTACGTATGTGCGCCTCGGATGATATTATGAATCTTAATGACTGTGTCTGACATCTCTGGTACTTCCACAACAAGTAAAGACTCGTAGTGGGGGTTATCTCGGCCATGGTTGAAAAGAAATTGGGGGGGGAAAGGAACTTTGGCCATGACTCTCTCTCTGCAGTCCATATTGAACCGCGACATGGAGGAGAAAGGGATTGTACCCCCGGAGCTGAGCTGCCGGACTGCCGCCAAAGCTCTCCTGCCGGAGCTGCCGGACTTCCGCTGGACTTCCGCCGGAGCTTCGGCCGAAGTCCGGTGGAAGTCCGGGAGCCTCCCTGCCAGGCACTCACATGGCAAACTGACAAATCAGACATCCGTTTTTTTTATGGAGTATCCCGGCGAACATCTCCGCCCAGCGCTCGTCCGCTGGTCAACAAAATCTTAGCTATGCTCTGATTGGAGGGGGGTGGGGAAGTGGGAGGTAAGATTCAAATGTGCCCCCTTCCTACGTAGGAAGAGGGCGCAAAAACTAACTCGCTCGTTTGGTAACTATAGGCGGGGTACTTTCAGAAATGCATATCTACAAAGTTTGTATGCGTGTGGCAGCACCAGAGACACAAAACAACACCCCACATCCCAGGAAAAGTGTTGTTTCATAATATGTCCCCTTTAACATGTGTGTGTGCGTGTCTGTGTGTCTGTGTGTGTGTGTGTGTGTGTGTGTGTGTGTGTGTGTGTGTGTGTCTGTGTGTGTGTGTGTGTGTGTGTGTGTGTGTGTGTGTGTGTGTGTGTGTGTGTGTGTGTGTGTGTGTGGTGTGTGTGTGTATAGTCTAGTCATTACATGCAGGAGCTGGAAGCGGAGATGATGGGTCAGTGTGTTGACAGACTGAAGGAGGAGGAGGAGGAGGTGTCCAAGGAGCTATTCAAACACGCTACCAAGTAGGATCTCTCTCTCTCTGTCTGTCTCTCTGTCTGTCTGTGTCAGTCTGTCTGTCTGTCTGTCTCTATCTCTCTATCTCTCCATCTGTCTGTCTGGCTCTCTCTCTCCGTCTGTCTCTGGCTCTCTCTCTCTCTGTCTGTCTGTCTGTCTGTCTGTCTGTCTGTCTGTCTGTCTGTCTGTCTGTCTGTCTGTCTGTCTGTCTGTCTGTCTGTCTGTCTGTCTGTCTGTGTCAGTCTGTCTGTCTGTCTGTCTGTCTGTCTGTCTGTCTGTCTGTCTGTCTGTCTATCTCTCTATCTCTCTATCTCTCTATCTCTCTATCTCTCCATCTGTCTGTCTGTCTCTCTCTCTCTATCTCTCCATCTGTCTGTCTGGCTCTCTCTCTCCGTCTGTCTCTGGCTCTCTCTCTCTCTCCCTCCCTTCAACAGGTGAGGCTGATAAAAGTTTGCATGGGTCTGACAGCCAGCCAATCACCATGCAGGGAATAATATCAGGAAGTGGGTTTGAAAAGAGGAACTTGTGGAAACATGACTTGAGGTACAGATCCTCTGCGGAGATGTCTCCACACGACAAGAAACTGATCTTTACTATACTGATTAGTACTACTCTACTACTATACTATAGTACTTTGGTATTACAGTACAGCACACAGCTATACTGTGATACTGTAATATAGTATGACTACTTTGGTAGAGTATTGTGGTATTACAGTACAATAATGCGATGCATTCCTGTGACACTTTTCTGTTACCTCCAAACCAAACTATGAATGATATACACATACTACATACAATAATAAAGATCAGTAACAAAATCTGAGTATGGATGCAGTGTGATATAAATCCTATCTGGTTCCATTTAAACCCTGCAGTGTGAATCGTGAGTTGACCTCATGTTGTCATTCAGCCATTCATTCCATGAAGTCTCTGCACTGTGAAACCGAAGCTGATGTTTCCCCAGGCTGGTCCACGAGTACCTCAGCATGGCTCCCTTCTCAGACTACCTGGACAGCATGCACTACAACCGCTTCCTCCAGTGGAAGTGGTTAGAGAGGTAGGACCCTTAACCCTGGCCCTTATCTTACGCTAGGGTGAGTGCTGGACCACATCTCACAAGCGTGTGTCTCACCCCAACAGACAGCCGGTTACCAAGGGAACCTTTCGTCAGTACCGAGTCCTGGGCAAAGGAGGCTTTGGCGAGGTGAGGCATCGACTGTTCTATATTGTCCTATAATGTTCCCCAAGCAGGGTCTCAGCTTCTAGTTCTATACTGTTCCCTAAGCACGGTCTCAGCTTTTAGTTCTATACTGTTCCCCAAGCAGGTTCTCAGCTTCTAGTTCTATACTGTTCCCCAAGCAGGTTCTCAGCTTCTAGTTCTATACTGTTCCCTAAGCAGGTTCTCAGCTTCTAGTTCTATACTGT
>NC_082388.1:25425058-25447558 GCF_031168955.1 Gadus macrocephalus
CCTGACGTGAGGGAACCCCCGTCTCCATGGTTACCGAGCCAGTACCACTCTGTCCCTAATATTTATTAACACAGCGTGTGTTTTTTTTTTTTTGTGTTTACTGTATTTTTGTGTGTGTGTGCGCGTGTGTGCTTGCATGCCTGTGTGTTCGTTTGTACGTGTGTGCGTGCATGTCTGTTGGTGTGTTTGTGTACATGTGTGTGTATGTGTATACGTGTGTGTGTGTTTATATGGGTGGGTGCGTGTGTGTGTGTGTATCTTTGTGTGTGCGTGTAGCCCCAGGCCATCTACTGTAAGGACGTCCTTGACATCGAACAGTTCTCCACGGTGAAGGGGGTGGAGCTACAGCCCGAGGACGAGACCTTCCACGGCCAGGTCTGCAGCGGCTGTGTGTCCATCCCCTGGCAGAACGAGGTCCGTCTCTCTCTCTTGTGTCAATCGTCTGTCTGTCTGTCTGTCTGTCTGTCTGTCTGTCTGTCTCTCTCTCTCTGTCTGTCTCTCTCTCGTCTACAGCGAGCGGGTTCAACGGGTCTCCTGAGGGGGCTTAAAGGGTGCTCAGACTGATTTCTAGGGTGTTTATGCCGCTTTTCCACTGCATGGTACCAGCTCGACACGACTCGACTCAGCTCGCATTTTTTGCGTTTCCACCGCGGTACCATGGTACCTGGTACCTGAAGTGGCTGCTTTTTCTAGTACCTACTCGCTCTAGGTTCCAAGCGAGCTGAGCCGATGCTAAAAGGTGACGTCGGCAGACGGCCGGCGACTGATTGGCCAGAGAGTGTGACGAAGTCACGAGAGCGACATGGCAACCATGCTGGTAACATCCATAGCAGCGCCGCAGCCAACATGTTCCACTTCTCCAACTTCTTCAACATGCCAGCTAATAATAGTAATGCGATCGATGTCCTCCATTGTTGTTATGTGGGTTCTGTCCATGTGTGGGTTGCGTATGTGTTGTTTGCGTCGCGTACACAAATACGTCACGGCCCTTTCGCGCAGCCGACCCCGCCCACGTCCAGGAGGTACTATTTGCGGTGGAAAAGCACCCGTGCTGCTACCGTGTCGAGTCGTGTCGTGTCGAGTCGTGTCGTGTCGAGTCGAGCTACATGTGCGGTGGAAAAGCGGCATGGTGTTTAAAGGGATGTTGAAGGTGCTTAGAGGGAAGTTTAGGGTGCTCAAATTGGTGTTTAGTGTATTTAGAGGGATGTGAAGGGTGTAAAGAGGGGCGTTTAGTGTGTTTAGAGGGATGTTTAGGGGCTCCGACTGATGTTTAGGGGCTCCGACTGATGTTGAGGGGGCTCAGGTTGATGTTTAGGGGGCTCAGACTGATGTTGAGGGGGCTCAGGTTGATGTTGAGGGGGCTCAGGTTGATGTTTAGGGGGCTCAGGTTGATGTTTAGGGGGCTCAGGTTGATGTTGAGGGGGCTCAGGTTGATGTTTAGGGGGCTCAGGTTGATGTTTAGGGGGCTCAGGTTGATGTTGAGGGGGCTCAGGTTGATGTTTAGGGGGCTCAGGTTGATGTTTAGGGGGCTCCGACTGATGTTTAGGGGCTCCGACTGATGTTTAGGGGCTCCGACTGATGTTTAGGGGCTCAGGTTGATGTTGAGGGGGCTCAGGTTGATGTTGAGGGGGCTCAGGTTGATGTTGAGGGGGCTCAGGTTGATGTTGAGGGGGCTCAGACTGATGTTGAGGGGGCTCAGGTTGATGTTGAGGGGGCTCAGGTTGATGTTTAGGGGGCTCAGACTGATGTTGAGGGGGCTCAGGTTGATGTTTAGGGGGCTCAGGTTGATGTTGAGGGGGCTCAGACTGATGTTGAGGGGGCTCAGGTTGATGTTTAGGGGGCTCAGGTTGATGTTTAGGGGGCTCCGACTGATGTTTAGGGGCTCCGACTGATGTTTAGGGGCTCCGACTGATGTTTAGGGGCTCAGGTTGATGTTGAGGGGGCTCAGGTTGATGTTGAGGGGGCTCAGGTTGATGTTGAGGGGGCTCAGACTGATGTTGAGGGGGCTCAGGTTGATGTTGAGGGGGCTCAGGTTGATGTTTAGGGGGCTCAGGTTGATGTTGAGGGGGCTCAGGTTGATGTTTAGGGGGCTCAGGTTGATGTTTAGGGGGCTCAGGTTGATGTTGAGGGGGCTCAGACTGATGTTGAGGGGGCTCAGGTTGATGTTTAGGGGGCTCAGGTTGATGTTTAGGGGGCTCAGGTTGATGTTTAGGGGGCTCAGGTTGATGTTTAGGGGGCTCAGGTTGATGTTTAGGGGGCTCCGACTGATGTTTAGGGGCTCCGACTGATGTTTAGGGGCTCCGACTGATGTTTAGGGGCTCAGGTTGATGTTGAGGGGGCTCAGGTTGATGTTGAGGGGGCTCAGGTTGATGTTGAGGGGGCTCAGGTTGATGTTGAGGGGGCTCAGACTGATGTTGAGGGGGCTCAGGTTGATGTTGAGGGGGCTCAGGTTGATGTTGAGGGGGCTCAGACTGATGTTGAGGGGGCTCAGGTTGATGTTTAGGGGGCTCAGGTTGATGTTGAGGGGGCTCAGACTGATGTTTAGGGGGCTCAGGTTGATGTTGAGGGGGCTCAGGTTGATGTTTAGGGGGCTCAGGTTGATGTTTAGGGGGCTCAGACTGATGTTGAGGGGGCTCAGAGTGCTGTTGAGGGGGCTCAGGTTGATGTTGAGGGGGCTCAGGTTGATGTTTAGGGGCTCAGGTTGATGTTTAGGGGCTCAGGTTGATGTTGAGGGGGCTCAGAGTGCTGTTGAGGGGGCTCAGAGTGCTGTTGAGGGGGCTCAGAGTGCTGTTGAGGGGGCTCAGAGTGCTGTTGAGGGTGCTAACTCGTGCCCCCTCCCCAGATGGTGGAGTCGGAGTGCTTCGGGGAGCTCAGCGTTCTGCATGCCGAGGGTCCGGTCCCCCCGGATCTGGACTGGAGGGGCCAGCCGCCCCCCCCTCCCAAGCAGGGCATGATGCACCGGATGGTAGGAAGACAGGTGGGGGCCCCCACTGCAGCCCCCCCCCCCCACACCAGCCAGCCCCATAGGCCTAGAGTACACCAACACTACACCAACACTACACCTACTCTACACCTACACTACATCTATAGTACACCAACACTACACCAACACTACACCTACACTACACCTATAGTACACCAACAATACACCTACACTACACCAACACTACACCGACACTACACCTACTCTACACCTACTCTACACCTACACTACACCAACACTACACCTACTCTACACCTACACTACATCTATAGTACACCAACACTACACCTATAGTACACCAACAATACACCTACACTACACCTAGACTACATCTATAGTACACCAACACTACACCTATAGTACACCAACAATACACCTACACTACACCTAGACTACATCTATAGTACACCAACACTACACTACATCTACAGTACACCAACACTACACTTAAACAAACACTAGACGTACACCAACACTACACTACACCTACTCTACACCTACACTACACCTACTCTACACCTACACTACATCTATAGTACACCAACACTACACCTATAGTACACCAACAATACACCAACACTACACCTAGACTACATCTATAGTACACCAACACTACACTACACCTACAGTACACCAACACTACACCTTCAGTACACCAACACTACACCTTCAGTACACCAACACTACACCTACAGTACACCAACACTACACCTATAGTACACCAACACTACACCTACAGTACACCAACACTACACCTATAGTACACAAACACTACACCTACAGTACACCAACACTACACCTACAGTACACTAACACTACACCTATAGTACACAAACACTACACCTATAGTGCACCAACAACACACACCACTACATCGATAGTACACCAACACTACATCTATAGTACACCTACACTACACCTACAGTACACCAACACTACACCTATAGTACACAAACACTACACCTACAGTACACCAACACTACACCTACAGTACACTAACACTACACCTATAGTACACCAACACTACACCTACAGTACACCAACAACACACACCACTACATCGATAGTACACCAACACTACACCTATAGTACACCAACACTACACCTATAGTACACCAACACTACACCTACAGTACACTAACACTACACCTATAGTACACCAACACTACACCTACAGTACACTAACACTACACCTATAGTACACAAACACTACACCTATAGTGCACCAACAACACACACCACTACATCGATAGTACACCAACACTACACCTATAGTACACCTACACTACACCTATGGTACAACAACAATACACCTTTAGTACACAAACACTACATCTATAGTACACCAACGTGTACACCAACACTACACCTATAGTACACCAACACTACACCTACCGTACACCAACACTACACGTATAGTACACCAACACTACACGTATAGTACACCAACACTACACCAACACTACACCTACAGTACACCAACACTACACCTACAGCGTCTTTGTGTTCCGTATTTAATCCCGAATCATGTAATGAGAAATCCTCTCCCTCTGTCTCCCTCTGCAGGGGTGCTGTGGTAACTGCAGCGACAGCGACGAGGAGCCGACCAGACTGTAACAGACACGGGACAACCGAGAGTTTGACGGTTGGATAGATGGGCGAGTGAAGGGACGGATGGACGGAGACAGACGGAGAGGCAGAAGAGACTCCTTTCTACCCAACTCAGGATCTGGACTTGTTTACAACTTTTGTACATTTGTATTTTTAGGATGTATGTGAACAGATATGTCTCAGGATGTATATTTTGTAGGCATAATTAAGTATGTTTATTTAAAATGTGAGAACGAGGCTGGCACTGTGTCTGTGTGTTTGAACCCCAGGAGAGAGAGAGACACACACACACACACACACACACACACACACACACACACACACACACACACACACACACACACACACACACACACACACACACACACACACACACACACACACACACACACACACACACACACACACACACACCTCAGCGAGGTGAACAAAGTGCCTTGCTCTGCGGCTTCAAGGCAGAGGACTCCTTGCTTGCTTGATCTGATATTACCCAGCATGCCCTGTGGTACGGATAGAGGTAAAACAAAGTAAAGCGTTTGAAGTCTGGGGACCAATCCTGCCTGCACAGGTTGGGCACTTTAGGGAGCTCCTTTGATGTCTTAAAAGGTTTCCACACAGACGGCTTGGAGCCGTCTGTCTCCGCTCCATCACCGAGAGGCGATGTGTCCGGAGGTGTCTGTCCGTCCGTCTGTCCGTCCGTCTGTCTGCTCTGCCTCTCTCTGAGGTAGTTCTCCACGAGGGAACCACGGCTCCATTCCAATAGTCAAAAAGTGACTTCCTGTCTCCTTTCCTTACCACTTTTCCTTGAACTTGATGGAAAACGTCAAGAGGTCAAGGGAAGATGTGGAGTAGAAGTCGTGAAACTACAACGTTGTGAAGACGGACTACCGACAGCCCAGATGTGATGCTTCTCACCGCGTGGTTTCACGCAGTCTGTCTTGCAGGGGCATCCCTCGTGTTACCTCTGAACTCCAGTAAGGATTAGAGAGTGGATTCATGATGTGTGTTGTTTGTTCTCTGCTGCTCTTGTTAAGATTTGAGAATTGTGAAGGAGAATCGAGGAAATGGGAGCAGAAAGCGAGATTTAATAAATCGTAGTAGTGGTGGCCCCCACCTCATTTCCCTGCCCTTCACATTGTTCACACGTGGGACTGACCGATGGATTTCATTTTCATTTGTTATTTAACCAATCAGGGAAGAGGGGCCCTTTAAACATTTAGACGTAAAGAACTCAGTGGAGTGCTGAACAGCGCCCCCTAGCGGACAGCTTTGAACATTTAGACAAAGAACATGGTGGCGTACTGAACAGCGCCTACTAGTGGACAGCAATAAACATTGAGACAAAGAACATAGTGGAGTACTGAACAGTGCCTACTAGTGGACAGCTTCGAACTCAGTGGAGTACTGAACAATAACGCTTGCGTAGCGTCGTACAAAGCTGGAGAATATTGAGTATTACAAAATTCAGGAATGGCTTGGATGATGTCATGAAATCACTCTCTCACAAACACGCACACAAAACAGACTACCAGGTACCTTCACCTACACCACATTAAATATCTTGTTTGACCAGGTGCAGGAGTGTTGTGTGAGTTTCTTCTAAAATTTTCCTTCTGACATCGGTAAGTAGGCCCATCAAACTCACTGTGTTTGCATTGCAAACATTGTTTGCAATGTTGGGATGCAGTCTTTAACCCAACTTCCTGTCAGAGGTCATCAAACCTGCAGTATTTAACTTCCTGTCCGACCTGCGGGCTCCCAGGTTGATGCGGTCATCATATATACTGCATATAGGACAGCATCACATGCTGCGTTACCATAACAACCCTTCAACAATGCGGCGGTGATGTCAGCAGATGTAGGACAAACATCTGTGCTTGCAAACAGAGAGAGCAAGACAGACAAAGAGAAGGACAGAGAGACAGACGCAGAGAAAGACAAAGACAGAAAAAGAGAAAGACAGAGAGCCAGAATGTTATTTGTTATTTATGTTGTATCTTACTTTAGTTTTGTTCTTTACCAATGTCAATGTACCTTTTCCATGGCAAAAAATAAACTTTAATCCAGAGACAGCGGGGTGCTTTGATCTATTAATCCAGAATATGCAAATGTCTGCTTTTGCAAGGTAAATGTATGTTTATCATAATAGCAGAGAGAGAGGGATAGAGAGGGAGAGGCAGGGAGAGAGGGACAAAGCAGGAGAGAGAGAGAGACAGAGGGAGAGAGAGAGAGGGACAGAGCAGGAGAGAGAGAGAGAGACATAGAGGGAGAGAGAGAGAGGGATAGAGAGGGACAGAGCAGGAGAGAGAGAGAGAGACATAGAGGGAGAGAGAGAGAGACATAGAGGGAGAGAGAGAGAGACATAGAGAGGGACTAAGCAGGAGAGAGAGAGAGACAGAGGGAGAGAGAGAGGGACAGAGCAGGAGAGAGAGAGAGACATAGAGGGAGAGAGAGAGAGGGACAGAGCAGGCGAGAGAGAGAGAGACATAGAGGGAGAGAGAGAGAGAGAGACAGAGAGGGACTAAGCAGGAGAGAGAGACAGAGGGAGAGAGAGAGGGACAGAGCAGGAGAGAGAGAGAGAGACATAGAGGGAGAGAGAGAGGGATAGAGAGGGACAGAGCAGGAGAGAGAGAGAGGGAGAGAGAGAGAGACATAAGTCCTTTTTCCATCAGATTTTCAAGCGAATTAACTCTTAAAGCGAATTAATTTGTAGCGACATAAGAAGCGCCTAAACGGTTTTCCATCGACAGAATGATTATAGCGAATTAAAATTGTGTCACAATGCCCCGTGTTGAAGCGCATTTTTCTGACCCGCTAGATGATTTTCCATCAACAATGCGCGACATTCTATATCGCTTCAGCCGTTTTCCATTACTTTTATGTCGCTAGAACTTTCCCAAAACCACCTCTGCAGAGCGAATTAACTTAGTGCGACAAAATCGGCGTTAGAGCGATATAACCCTTTTTCCATCACATATGTCGCACTAACTTTTGATGCGCATCAATTTAAAGCGCATTATCTTTTTGATGGAAAAAGGACTATAGAGAGGGACTAAGCAGAAGAGAGAGAGAGACAGAGGGAGAGAGAGATGGACAGAGCGGGAGAGAGAGAGAGGCAGAGAGAGAGAGAGCGGGAGAAAGACAGAGAGGGAGAGGTAGAGAGAGACAGTCAAGAGACGGATAGTCAGAGAATGGTTAGACAGAAAGAGAAAGACAGACAGAGGGAGGAAGAGACAGACAGAGAGAGAGACAGACAGACAGACAGGCAGAGAGGGAGACTGAAGGAGAGCTGAAGAGAGTTGAAAGAATAAGGAGAGGGAGAAGTCACTGCGTCCTTGAAGTGAAAACATTAATACAATGAACTCCTGTGTGTGTGTGTGTGTGTGTGTGTGTGTGTGTGTGTGTGTGTGTGTGTGTGTAAAAAGTATTATGTCACAGATTAGTCATGTGACATATGTCTCTCGCCCGCCCACGAACAGCGGTGACCTCAAACAAACTTTCGGACTTTCTTACAGTCATACACACCGTGTGCTTACACACACACACACACACACACACACACACACACACACACACACACACACACACACACACACACACACACACACACACACACACACACACACACACACACACACACACACACACACATTTGGGTTCCCTGACTTCTACTCTCACAATGAAGCCGTTATTCTACGTCTCCTTTCCTGAGTCACAAATACTACTTCCTGTGTCATCACCAGCACTTCCTGCAACAGTGACTCATGCATCACACTTTAGCCCCTCAGCTCAGTGTTACAAGCCTCCTCTGTTCCCCAAGTTACAAGTCACCTCTTTTATCTACCATGACCTCCTTTACTGTCACCTCCTTTACTGTCGCAGGGAGGAGATCTCTGAAGGTCTAGGGCAGGGATGGGCAACTTTCATGATAAAGAGGGCCACATTTTTCATCATAACCATCGGAGGGCCACATGACTGCACACTTCAACTAAACGTGAGCTGAGAGAAGCTACACAATTTTGAATTTGGTAGATATGATTTCCTGTATTCTGGTGCATTTTGGGGATGGCCACTACCTAAAAAATCATCCAGAATCATAACCTATGTACGGTATGTTAATTGAACCAACATACATTCATTTCATGTTTTCCATGCTCAAACAGCCACATGAATGGTCAGTATTTTTATCAGTGCAAAGGGCTCACATACATCATCATTCAATGAAGTCAAAAAACTGAAAAACAGTGGCCCAACATTAAGTGCAACAACTCAATGAACTCAAACCCAACAAGCAGTTGTAGTAGTTGTAGTGGCGACTTAAGTGGATATCTTTAATGACTGATATCGCTTCTAAGCAAACTAGACGCATGGGTTTGCCTTCGAATTCTATGAATTCTTCTCATCTTTCTTGACCGAGTTTTCTGTAACTCGATCAATTATTATTATTCTTTTTTTTTTTTTTTTTTTTATTATGTGCGGGCCTGACTGAGTGAGGATGCGGGCCGCACTGAGTGAGGATGCGGGCCGCAATCGGCCCGTGGGCCCCCAGTTGCCCATCCCTGGTCTAGGGGGAGGAGGGAGGTGGTGTCTGAAGGAGGGGAGGGAGGGAGGGAGGGAGGGAGGGAGGGAGGGAGGGAGGGAGGGCTGAGGTGGGACGTAAGGCAACTTCACTTGATGCTCATGGGAATGCTTTGTAGAAGCGTCTACACTAGTTGGGCATGAAGAAACACACACAAACTGTACACCAAGCCCACGTTTAGTATGTGTGTGACAGACACACAATGAAACAACGTTTCAGACGGCGCTGTGTGCTGTGAAATACGGAGCAGGACTCTGTGTGTCCTGCTGTCAGCATCGTACATCAGCCCATTCTGGGCCCAGACCCAGACCTCTGACAGACAGACAGGGAGACGGCAGGGCTGTCTGTTCAGGGTCATCATTCAGACAGACAGGGAGTGCAGAGATACACAGAGACAGAGACACACACAGAGACAGAGACACACACAGAGACAGAGACAGAGACAGAGATACAGAGACAGAGAGACAGAGAGGCAGAGACACACACACAGAGACAGACAGACAGACAGACAGACAGACAGACAGACAGACAGACAGACAGACAGACAGACAGAGAGAGAGAGAGTGAGAGAGAGACATACAGAGACAGAGAGAGAGACACAGATAGAAAGAGACAGAGAGACAGAGAGAAAGAGAGACAGAGAAACAGATAGAGAGAGACAGGGAGAGAGACAGGGCAAAAGAGACAGAGAGACAGAGAGAAAGAGAGACAGAGAAACAGATAGAGAGAGACAGGGAGAGAGACAGGGCAAAAGAGACAGAGGGTCAGACGGACCTCTTAAAGCCAGCCCATCCACTGTTTTCAGAACGGTTGTCATAGGGACGCAACCCAGATACAGCCCCATGTTCAACTCTGTGTGGTACTTGAGTTAGCTCGGTGGGAAGGCTAGGGAGGAGGGTGAAGGTAGGTGAGGGAGGAAGGTAGGAAGGAAGGAAGTTAAACCTGGCTAGGTGGATGGCTACCCTAGGATAGGTGGGTATAGGTAGGAGGTAACGGGTATAGGTAGGAGGGGGGTAGGTAAACAAAGACATGAAGGGTAGGCCGCGTAACTGACACCCTATCCTCAATGACGTCAGCTTCGACTCATCCTTGGGAAACCCCACTCTGCGTTTGATTAGTATTCTGTCCGGCCCCGCGACGCCAGGGAGCAATGGGAGGGGACGGGTTGCTAGGTTACCAGGGAGGAGGGGGGAGTGGCCAGGTTGCCAAGGTGAACCCAACATTCTCCAAACGGTGTTCACAGCACGACGCGCGGCTCGTGACCGAAACAGAGAAGAAAGAGCGGCGCCGTGTCGTGACAGAGCGCGCGCCTGGCTGAATAGGAACAATGTCCAGAATGAATATAGAGCTACCTAATGCTGGAAATGAACAATACGCATACATAGAATAATACAGGCCGACATACTGCTGGATATGAACAAGAGATACAAGAATACACCGGAGACAACAGCATCAAGCGCTCATCTGGGATTCTGATCTCTGCTCGCCAAAACAGCTACAGGTACGTTTCCTTCGTGCTGTGAGACCGTAGTATTTACAAGGACGTGGTTTTCCGTGGGGTTTGATCAGACGTCCGAGTTAAGAGATTGACGGGTTCCTCCATCGCCACTGGGGCAACACGCGTCTCAGCAGCGCCTCCCCTCCACGAGCTGAGACGCGCTCTGCCTCCACGAGCTGAGACGCGTTCTGCCGATCCCCTTCACGAGCTGAGAAGCGCTCTGCACGTCCGCTCCAAAACCTGGATCATTTTTACTCACCTGTATCCCACATCTGTCTCTACATTCACTCAACCTCACTTTTGAAGTGCATTGAGGAATGGAGGAATGATAGAGGAGAAAGAGTTGATCACGGCATTCAAAGATAGCCTGGCTAAAGCTGGACGCGGTTGTAGTTGGGGAGTAACAGAACGAGTATATTAACAGATGTCAAATGTCCAATAGTGGTCCATCGTGTCTTGATTCGAGTGGAGATGCAAGTTTGGCTTTGAGTTTTTTGTTCTGCTTTGTGACCGTCATGAATGCATAATATATCCACATGATTATTGTTTTTGCGTCAATGTATGTATGACGTACTAGTACTTTGCCAGGTTCCAACTAGGCAAATCTGAAGCAGCTTCACATTTCTTCGCCCAAAGTCCCCTCGTTGGTTTCTGGAAGCAGGTTCACTACGTCAACACTGTCCGCCTTTTCCTATCCTTCCTCTCTCCTCCGCCACTAGAGGGCGCCCCTCTCCCTGTAACCTTCCAAACACGAGGTCAAAAGGACCAGCTCCCTGACCTCTCCTGACTCCTCCTGATCTCCACCCTGCTCTTGGGAGACGGAATACCGATGCCCTCCCTCCACCTTCAGCTGTTGTTGAGGGTCACCTCTCCTCAAACAGCATCAGTCATCACTAAATATATTTAGTTTATGTTCGAGAGAATAGGAAAAATGGCATCAGCTGGATTTATCTTCTGGTTGTGACCAAGCTTTTTCTGGCAGGCGTTGCAGAATGAAATTACACCATTGCAGTTGATTTTTGGATCGCTGCCACCGCGGGCCATAACCGCTTCATTGTCTAATCCTTAATCCCTTAATCGTCATATCATTGACCATATCATCGTCTGATCCTTAACTCTGTCATTGTCTGATCATAAACTCAACCATTGTGTGATCATTAACCCTGTCATCGCCTGATCATTAACCCCGTCGTTGGCTGATCACCAACCCTGTCATCATCAGATCGCTAACCCCGTCATCAGCAGATCGTTAACCCTGTCATCGTCTGAACACTAACCCCGTCATCAGCAGATCGTTAACCCTGTCATCGTCTGAGCACTAACCCCGTCATCAACAGATCGTTAACCCTGTCATCGTCTGAACACTAACCCCGTCATCAGCAGATCGTTAACCCTGTCATCGTCTGAGCACTAACCCCGTCATCAGCAGATCGTTAACCCTGTCATCGTCTGAACACTAACCCCGTCATCAGCAGATCGTTAACCCTGTCATCGTCTGAACACTAACCCCGTCATCAGCAGATCGTTAACCCTGTCATCGTCTGAACACTAACCCCGTCATCAGCAGATCGTTAACCCTGTCATCGTCTGAACACTAACCCCGTCATCAGCAGATCATTAACCCTGTCATCGTCTGAACACTAACCCCGTCATCAGCAGATCGTTAACCCTGTCATCGTCTGAGCACTCAACCCTGTCATCGTCTGATCATGTACCACAGGGTGAAGCCTCCGTACGGTCGACATGGGGATGTCTCGGGGCACCTCCACCTTCCTGGCCTGCTTCACGGGGTTCTGGCTGCTCTGGGCGCTGGTGGCGGTGCTGTGCTGCCTCTGTGGCGCCCTGCGGCGCCGGCTCAAGAGCGGCCAGGAGCAGCGGTTGAGGGAGCAGTGTCTCAGGACCATGGAGACGGAGTCCGCAGAGTGCTCTCCCCCGCTCCCCGCCTTCTGTCCCCCGCTGTGCCTCTCCTCGCCCAGCCACGGCCCCCTGACGCTACCGGAGGCCCACTGGGTCACCTGGCCAGGTACTGAGTGGTCAGCCTTCACCTTATCACTGCACCTGTAAGCTGACCACTGCTAATGGACCAACACAACCGCTACATGACCACTGCTTCTGTTACCTGACCACTACACCTGACCACTGCTAATGGACCACCACAACCGCTACCCGACTACTGCACCTGACCACTGCTACAGCTACCTGACCACTGCAACCCAACCACTACACCTGACCACTCTGCTACAGCTACCGGACCACTGCCACCTGACCACTGCAACCCGACCACTGCACCTGACCAGGTTTTGTCTGAAAACGAAAGATAAGGAGAGGCCAGTGAGCAGTGTCTCTTCTCTTGACCATTGACTCTCTTGGTTGCAGAGTTTGCCTACCCAATTTGCCAAATGACCAGGATACTCATTAACACTAGTTCTGAATGCGAAGGATGTTACTTTTGCATACTTAATGCATTGAAAATGACTTGACTTTTGAATTTCTATCGACAGATTCAGACCGGAACCCCCCCTGCTATGAAGAGGCAGTGTTGATGGATGACCCCCCCCCATCTTACAACGAGGTATTGGCGGACCCCCTACATGGCAGGGCCGTCTTCCTGAAGCCCCCCCAGCAACGAGCCCCACCCCTTTCCCCCTGGGAGCTCCAGGGGCGGGACCCCGAGCCGGCTCTGCAGTCGGGCTCCAGCAAACCTCCGGCACCGAGTGCCGAACATGGCTACTGCTCTCTGATCCAGCTGCCCTCAGCCCGGCACTGGGACGGCCTGGGTCAACTCCTGTCCAACATGGACCACAGAGGCCTGCTGCCGGAGACCAGGACTCAGTCTGAGTTCTTGGGCTTCAGCAGGGTGATCGGGATGCCAGGCTTCCAGGAGCTGCACGAGGTTCAGGAGGGGAATGGACTGGACTCCGGCTGTGGCCTCCGCAGGGGGTACCCCATGCTGGGTAGAAGTACAGCTGTTTGAGGGGATCCCTCCTCATAGATATAACAGGCTGTGGCCACCGCAGGGGGTACCCCATGCTGGGCAAGAGTACAGCTGTTTGAGGGGATCCACCCGCACGGATAGAACAGGAAGTCCACAGTCTCTGTGGAGAACTTAGTTCCATCCTGACCAGGCTCCGGTCATTGGCTTCTGATCCCCCCCCCCCCCCCCCTGGGGGGTTCCTCAGGAGCTGAGGGCGTTTGCTCCAGCCCCCTGAGGGAATGCCTGTTTCTGGTCATCAGACCACATCTTCATCTATGTACTTTCTCAACTTGCGATGATGTGGTAACAGGTCACAGTGCTATCCGGATTTGCTTGTATTAAGTGATAAGCATCAGCAGCCTTCACCAGACTGTTGGACTGTTTTTTGCCAGGGATGGATTTTCCGAACTCACTGACAAACTGCCTAGGACCTGCCTTCCAGCCACCCAGATAAGGATGAAAATGGAGGTTTTTATTTTCTTACGAACCCATTTAACAATTCAATAAAAAACGATGTGTACAAACTAAGTGATCCATTTAACTAATTTAAAAGGGACTGCAGCTTGACTATGTCTGGCCTCAGCACCAGCCTCCTGCAGTAATGCCATGTGGGATCTCAAGCTGGTCCTCATAGTGCTTATTCTGGGGAAGAGAGGAGCTGTCAGCCATCACCGCCTGGGAGTGGGTTGGCCCAGATGGTCGGACAGACCTGATAGGCCAGACCTGTACACAATGAGCGTTTCTCTGAAGATCGCGGAGCTGCTGTGAATTTTGTAATTGTAAAGGCATTAAAAGTGGAACCGTGTTACTGTCACATCTTGATGTCCATGATGCTTCAGGGGAGAGGACATCGACTAGGATTTAATGCAGAGGTAAATAACGAACTGAATAAGTGCCTCAGGAACATTTATGATTTATGTGCTACACACCAACGACAATTAATCATTCAGTTATTCATCTCTACGATTTCTGTTCTGTTCGCTTTGGTGAAACCTTTGGCGATGAGCGGTCAGTTTTCCCCAGAGACAACAGTATCGTGACCAAAGCTCTAACTCACGTAACAAACAGACAAACAAGGGTTTCAAAGCTCTTACTCACGTAACAACCGGACGTAGGTGTTGAACTCGACTTGTCTTTCTGTACGTCTGTGCGACAAAACAAGTTTGTTGTTATTATCTAAACTGCACTAGTGGGGATTTGAACCGGGTAACTTTCAAATCAGCCTTTAGAATACAGCGTACGTCTCCTTCCTACTCACCAATCACACTGCAGGAGGCGGGGATCTGTTGCTATGGAGACCCACCGCTCAGCCGCCGGGACGCAGGATCGATGATTGATTGATTGACACGGACATCGACCGATAATCCACACGAGAGACGAGACGACACCTGTTTTTTTTTTTTTTTCTAACGTCTTTTATTAACGTACATCAGCGAGTCAAAACATCGTGTGCTTGTTTGAAAGAGAGCGGGCAGCAGACAGACAGAAAGGAAGTCATTAGAAAAGACTGATAGAAAAGAGCACGACGCGTAAGAGAGAGAGAGCATAAATAGCGAGGAGTAGAGGTATGGAGCTCTGTTGTTGTTCTAGTAGTAGTAGTAGAAGTGGTAGTAGTGGTAGTAGTAGGTGTAGTACTGTTATGCTCATTTAAAGTCGCATGTGTGAGGGTCTGAGTTCGCACAAGGCGACTATAAATGAGGTTTGTTGGTAATGCAGTTGTGTGTGTGTGTGTGTGTGTGTGTGTGTGTGTGTGTGTGTGTGTGTGTGTGTGTGTATTTAACAGGTGGCAGATGGTGGAGGAAGGGGGGGGGGGGGGTCTCAGACACAATCTCCCATAGCAACCAGGTAGCCGTTGGTTACCACGGAGGAGGCCTATGGCCGTAGGCTAAGCACCCAGCCTCTGGTCTAGCTAGCAGATTAAATATTAAAATATAGGTTCCATTATATCCCTACTTCTAGACTTTGTACAGTAGATTACGAGGAGATGACTGGATGAACACAGAGCAGCAGGAAGTCTAGCAGGAAGCACACACTAGGTGTTCCCTCTAGACTTGTCCCCAAAACAAATGACCAAACCTTTCGGTCCCCTCTGCTGTGTTCCAGGTAGTAGGAATCATAAGATAATAAGAATAATACTTACATTTACAACGGTTAATAAAGCAGCCCATCAAAGCTATTTACATTTTTCATTGGATTTTATTCGCGTTGTTATTGATTCTTTTTAGGGGGGGGGTTATTGCTTTCGTGGCCCAGGTGAGTCTGATCCAATCAGAACGTCTGGATCTCCAGAGGGGTGAGTTCCGGAGCGCGGGCGAAGCCTTGTGCCCGCTGCCTGCCTGGGGTCAAGGGTCAAGGGTCAGGGGTCAGTAATAGGATGGGTCTGAGACAACAGGGTGCAGACCAGCTAGGGACCTTGGTCCTGGGGGGGTCCTGGGGGGATAGAGAACCCAGCCTGCTGTCGTTGTTCTGCCAGCCAGAGGAAAAGGCGGGAACTAACCGTCCACACCGGGTACACACACCTTCACCACAACCAGGGGAGGACCTAGATGAAGCCTACGATAACGACCACATGACGAGCCCTCGCTGACGCGACGCAGCGTCCCTTATTGGCAGGAGCTGCGCCACCGTCTCCGAACTCTAGACCTCACAGAAGGGAAAGTGCTACAAGGCGTTAGCTGCAATGCTACGTCGCTACTGTATGAGATACTAACAGTACTGTCGCTAAGAAGAGGAAATCAAAGGAGTGAGTAAAGACCGGAGGTGGCCTTGTGGGACCTGCTGATCTCGGAGGTCGATCCCGTTGAAACCATCGTTCAGAACCCTAGGAGTGGAGGATCAATCAGCCCTTGGAGATTTATTGGAATGCTGATCAGAAACTGATCAGGATGGTTTCAACGGGTCAGTACCGAAGCAGAAGTATAGTGGGATACTAGTAGGACTATAGTCAAATAATAGTTGCACTAATAGTCAAATTCTAGTAGAACTATAGTCGAATACTGTCAATACTACGACTATAGGCAAATAGTACAGCAGCTGACATCTCGTGAGGAACGTGTCAACATACGATTTGATTTAGCTTCAGTGGAAGATTTGGCTCGGGCAGAATAGGATTTCAGTTGTCGTGATTCGTTCTACGAGTCATTCCTTTTCATGAATGAACACTAGAAAGGACAGATTCCTCAAGGCACTCTTTAAATAAATTCTTTAAAGACTGTTTCAATACCTTAAGATACACGCTGGTCTACCAAAGAAGAAAAACCTCAGCTCCAGCTCCACCAATCAGAGACAAAGCCACTCCAGCTCCACCAATCAGAGACGAGGCCACTCCAGCTATCAACAGCTGCACCAATGAGGGAGCCCTATTGCCCAAATAATGAGGCGGAGCTATGAGTTCCCAGCTGTCCAGCCTCAGTGCTCTTACTGTATTTTTATTAATATGGGTATTATTGCATTTCACACAGAACACCACAAAGCAACACAAGAGATCCATCGGTTGGAGCGCTCGTCCCGACAGGAAGTGAAGCGTACAAGACTCCGCTGCTCCTTCCTGTGAACCTCCTGGGGTGACAGGATGTGCTTCTTTAACAAATCAGCATGAACTCGGTAAGTATGCGAGACAAACATACGAGGCCTCCCGCTGGGCTGGGAGGAGCTGAAGCATCAAGCGAACACCGCAGGCAGCACTTCAGCCTCACAGGCCTAGCGTTGGTTTGTTTCATCCCCCGGTCGGGTGGAGTTTAGACAAAAGGTCACGTGGTAGCACAACTACCAACTGAAGCGACCAGTTACGTCAAACCGCAACACCGGACATCACACTGACCTGGTTTGAGATGTATAGAATGTAAAGGAAGTCTTAGTTTGAAGCCCTATCACCACAACCACCACTTCAGTCCTCTCCTCACCCTCCCTCCCTCGCTCTTTCTGACCCTAACGCCTGACATGTTTTAAAAGTAACTCAACATGTTGACATGTTAGTAGCAACGAGTTAGTAACGCGTGAGTGGGGATCAACAGCTAGTATCTATTCTGTCTCTGTAGCAACAGACAGGAAAAGGAAATAGAGGAATTGGGTTTCAAAATAAAAGCGTACATGAACAAGACAGATGGAAGCAGCTAACAGCATCCTAATTTAATAGAGAATGAATGCTGTTGAGGCAGAGAGCTAGCTTGCCAGACCTACAGTTAGCTGGAGCAACTGCTAGCTAGATCTAAAAAGTGAGAGCTACTGTATGGGGCTGGGCTAACCAGAGATACAGCTAAACCTACTGTATGAAGCCATATATACGTTTTAGCTTAAGCTACTGTATGGTTTAGCAAACTCAGCCATAGCTGGCTGTGGCTCTGGCTAACCCTGGCCAGGGCTAGTTCATCTAAATACAATAGCTCTAGCTGACTATCGCCGTTGATAGCTCAGCTCCATAGCGTAGCTCTAGCTAGCTTAGCTCCATAGCGTAGCAATCACACACTTCAATAAGGATTCTCAGCTTCCAGCTCATATATCTGCAGCAACACATTCAAAACAATAAATAAAAATAACAAATGCAGAAAAATAGAAAACAGAAATTATCAAATAAATCAAGATTTCTTAAACCCATATTTCCTTAAACAGAAACTCCAAACCTTTCCAGGGGGCTAATGTTAGTTTCTTTCTAGGGTATTATACAGAGGAGGATGCAAGACTTATTACTTTTTGTGTTTTGTAAAAAAAAAAACAGTTTCCTAACGATGCACTTGTTCCTCTTCCTGGTCTGGCAGCAGCCCCTGATTGGTCAGCTAGTCGTCATCTTCATCCACAGGATCGTTGTCCCAGCAGGTGATGTCAATCTCTGAGAACACACACACGCACACACACAAACAAATTAATACATAAAAACACACATATTCACATTATTTTTATTATTACAAAATAATAAACAAAAAAATTGTATGATGTGTTGTATTACTAATGTTATACTCATTTAGTAAATATATTGTCTCATAATACATATTATATCTAACATATTGTTACGTGTACGTGTCCTATACATGATAATATATATTTGATATAAATCAGAAAATGGAGTTCACCTGGTGGCTTGTTATAGAACACAGGCGTCGGCTTAGCTGTGGTGTCCTCCGATTGGCCGAATTCGTCTTCCTGTGATTGGCTGAAGTAGCCCTCACTCGCCTGTACAGACAGAAAAGAGTGAGGAGGTTATAAAAATCTTCAATCCTCTCAAAGTTCCTCCTGTGTATTTATATGTTCAGTCTTCATCTTTATTGCTAAATATGCATACATTTCTTCAAACCTAAATATTCTTTCTGCTTTGTTCTCCTATTGCTGTGAGAGCCGAGTCAATAACGTTCCTTTAATCATTAAATTAGTAATACCATCCCCGTCCTACAGGGGGTACTAAAGGAGCACCTTTGAATGTTATAAAGAATGGGATTGTAAGGCAAGATGGATTCCTCCGAACCAATCAGGGGAGAGATGCTCTGATTGGTTAGAAATGAGCTGGGAGTGGTCTAACATCTAAACGGTCTCAATTGATTGAGTGACAGATTGAGTCGAGCAGTGCTCATGAGTAGTATTAATAAGTAGCACTAATTAGTGGTAGCATTAATTATTGGTATTAATTAGCAGCATTAATTAGTAGTATTAGTAGCATTATAAGTAGTAGTCATTAGTTCATTCCTAATATTTTCTCATGCCTCATCCCTCACCTGGGTTCCCTCCTTCAGCGCTGTCTCCCCATTGGTCAACAGCCGCTTTCCGTCCTCCCCCTCGGGCCCCTCCCCCGCCGCGTGCTGCAGTGCATGCTGGTAGCTGAGGGTCATGTGATCAATCCCCGCCACGTCCACCAGGCTGCTGGGCTCGTCCTCCACGACGGGTGCGGAGCAATGCGACGCGTCCATGATGTCATCGAAGCTGAGCAGCGGCTGCGGGCGCGGGGGCGGAGTCTCAGTGGCGATGTC
The DNA here is from genome assembly GCF_031168955.1 of Gadus macrocephalus. Lineage (NCBI taxonomy): Eukaryota > Metazoa > Chordata > Actinopteri > Gadiformes > Gadidae > Gadus > Gadus macrocephalus. The sequence continues at coordinate 25,444,658 of NC_082388.1, forward strand.
ACCCATCAGGTCCACCAGATTGGTGGACTGGGAGGCGGGGGCGGGGGCGGAGGCGGGGGCGGGGGCGGGGGCGGCGGCGGGGGCGGCGGCAGCGGGGGCGGTGTCCCATACGTCCACCAGGCTGTCCGTCGCAGAGCCCCAGGGGGCGGGGTCAGGGTCCCGGGCCTGGGGGGCCACGCTCTGGACCGGTCTTGGGGGCGTGGCGTCAGACTTGGGGGGCGTGGCCTCTGAAGCTGGCTGCTCCGGCTTCGAGGCTGTGAGGACGGCGAGGGAGTCAGTCGCCTTTATAGTGCACTATTCATTACCCATAATGCACCCTGAAACTACAACTGATGTGTCTCCTGGTGAGGACTATCTCCTGGTGAGCTGAGGACTATCTCCTGGTGTGGTGAGGACTATCTCCTGGTGGGGTGAGGACTATCTCCTGGTGAGGTGAGGACTATCTCCTGGTGGGGTGAGGACTATCTCCTGGTGTGGTGAGGACTATCTCCTGGTGGGGTGAGGACTATCTCCTGGTGGGGTGAGGACTATCTCCTGGTGAGGTGAGGACTATCGCCTGGTGTGGTGAGGACTATCTCCTGGTGTGGTGAGGACTATCTCCTGGTGAGGTGAGGACTATCGCCTGGTGTGGTGAGGACTATCTCCTGGTGTGGTGAGGACTATCTCCTGGTGAGGTGAGGACTATCTCCTGGTGGGGTGAGGACTATCTCCTGGTGGGGTGAGGACTATCTCCTGGTGAGGTGAGGACTATCTCCTGGTGGGGTGAGGACTATCTCCTGGTGGGGTGAGGACTATCTCCTGGTGGGGTGAGGACTATCTCCTGGTGAGGTGAGGACTATCGCCTGGTGTGGTGAGGACTATCTCCTGGTGGGGTGAGGACTATCTCCTGGTGTGGTGAGGACTATCTCCTGGTGAGGTGAGGACTATCTCCTGGTGAGGTGAGGACTATCTCCTGGTGAGGTGAGGACTATCTCCTGGTGAGGTGAGGACTATCTCCTGGTGGGGTGAGGACTATCTCCTGGTGGGGTGAGGACTATCTCCTGGTGTGGTGAGGACTATCTCCTGGTGAGGTGAGGACTATCTCCTGGTGTGGTGAGGACTATCTCCTGGTGAGGTGAGGACTATCTCCTGGTGAGGTGAGGACTATCTCCTGGTGAGGTGAGGACTATCTCCTGGTGTGGTGAGGACTATCTCCTGGTGTGGTGAGGACTATCTCCTGGAGTTGGCGTGTCAGGGGTATCATACCGTCCTCGGCTGGGCTGGGCTCGGGGGTGGTCACCATCTTGGGGGTGGGGGTCACGCCGCGGTCCGCGCTCACTGCGGCATCGTCATCACCTAGGCAACACATCCCGCTTCATCAGAGCCACGTCCCAGACCTGCCAGCCCTCCCAGCCTGCATCCCGTCAGTCAGTAGGCCGACATGTGCTCTAGATCTAGATCTATGCTTCAAGTCTCTGAAGTCTCTCAAGAACTCGACTGTGGTCACTGTTGACGGATGGGGTTTATCCAGAAGCCATCGTCACAGATCAGCCATTATAGTCTAGGTAGGGCTTAGGACTCTGGCACCAACCAATGTGGGCAGGCATGAGGTCATCGGGATCGAACCCTGTACCTCACACACTAAACAAACTAAAATGTTGTTTCAGGGCCCCTGTGTTATCCCTCGTTCTGGTGTTGATGAGTCATCACAGTCCAAGTTTAAATGAACCCGATTGTGACATCACAAGGGGGAGTGTCCACTCGGTTGTACCACAGACAGATGAACTCTTCCCTTGTCCCTCTGGGGGAGAGGGGTTAATCTACCCATCATACATCTGGGTGGATACCCCCACTTGTGACATCACAAGTGGGGGCGTCCGACTTTTGTGGTCACAAGCAGATGAATTTTGTGGGGTACGAAGGTGAGGCCCCGACGTCGATAAGCCTTCCAAACACGTGACAGACGTGACGAACAACACGCAGGAACACGATACACACTGACGACTCCGTGACGACATAGAGCATCACACGACAACACACAACGTCACACGAGACCACCAGCCCAACGACAGTACTGCAGCCCGCGCACGCACGTACACACTAGCACACGCACACACACATACACACACGCACACACTCACGTTTGAGTCGGTCGGCAGGAGAAGTCCATGCAGGAGGTTAGAGCGAAGGAGGAAGAGGAGGAGCAGGAGAGAAGGAGGAGGTGAGGAAGACAGAAGCAGAGCGTGAGATTGGAGGAACGTTAGAGTGCGTATCTTCTTGGTCGTCTTCTTCTAGGTTCCGTGAATAATAATCCAAGGTCAGTAAGTGAGGAAGGAGCAGGAGGCATCTGAAGAGCTGATGGAGCATGGAGCCGACAGCTAGCACACATAGCGACGCCGCAGGCTAACTAGCACGACAACAACACAATCGCCTCCTGGCTGGTTAGCGACGCAACCTAGCCTGATCCACCTTGACTCTGCAGTGTCATACTGGGGTTACTGTGTCTGTTCGTGTTAACAGGAAGTACGGTTGTTCGTACAGGAAGTGATTGAAACACTAGTGTTGGGGTAGGATGGCAGGGGAACTATGGGGTCGGGGTATGGGAGATATCGCCGAAGTCCAAATGTCAGCCAAGATATCGTGGATGATATCGTATTTGACATTGAGGATAATGGAGCAGATTTCGGTGTGAGATCAGCTGTTCAAACCTCGCGCTGGGGACAGACTCCTGACGTCAGTGGAGAAGATCTAACCGATTATCTTGTAGCGTGCACATTTTTACAGATTCTTTCATCTGCAATCTGAAGCCTTCTGATCTACCCTGCTCACCATCCGGAAACGATTTACACAGCGATTCACCAAGACGTCAGCTCTGATACAAGCACCAAGACGTCAGCTCTGACACAATCACCCTGACTTTAT